>NC_143148.1:48425833-48625000 GCF_059928025.1 Delphinapterus leucas
ATATTCATATTGTTGTGTGACCAATTTCCAGAACTTTTTCATCTTGAAAAACAGAAACTCTGTGCCCATTAAACAACAACTCCCCATTTCTCCCTCCCCCAGCCCTTGGAAACCACCATTGTACTTCTGTTTCTATACGTTTGACTACTCTTGCTACCTCATGTAAGTGTTTGTCTTTGCTACATCATATGGTGTTTGTCTTTCTGTAACCTGGCTTTTTTCACTTAGCTTGATATCCTCAGAGTTTATCCATTTATAGCAAGTGCCAGAGTTTCTTTCCGTTTTAAGGCTGATTAATATTCTGTTGCACACATATCACATTTTGTTTAACCATTCATTCATCAATGGACACTTGCGTTGCTCCCATCTTTTGACTATTGTGAATAATGCTGCTGTGAACACGGATATACAAATATCTCTTTGAGACCTTGTTTTCAGTTCTTTTGTAAGTATACAAGGAAGTGGTATTGCTGGACTATATGGTAATTTTATTTTTAATTTTTTGAGAAACTGCCATACTGTTTTCCACAGTGGCTGTACCAGTTTACATTCCCTCCGACAATGTACGAGGCTTCTCTTTAATCCACATCCTTACTAGCATTTGTTATGTCTTGTCTTTTGGATAATAGACATCCTGACAGGTGTAGGGTGATAGGTCATTGTGGTTTTAATTTGTATTTCCCTAATGATTAGTGATGTTAAGCATCTTTTCATGTGCTTGTTGACTATCTGTATATCTTCTCTGGAGAAATTCTGTTCAAGTCTTCTGTCTATTTTTAAATTGGGCTATTTGTTTTTTGTTGAGTTGTAGAAGTTCTTTATATATTCTGGATATTAACCCCTTATTAGATATATGATTTGCAAATATTTTCTCCCATTCCGTAGGTTGCTATTTCACTCTGTTGTGTCCTTTGATGCACAGAGGTTTTAAATCTTGATGTGTCTAATTTATCTGTTTTTATTTTTGTTGCCTGTGCTTTTGGTGTCATATCTGTTGAGGGTACTTTTAAAAACTTCATTTTCCGGGACTTCCCTGGTGGCGCAGTGGTCAAGAATCCGCCGGCCAGTGCAGGGGACACGGGTTTGAGCCCTGGTCCAGGAAGATCCCACATGCTGCGGAGCAAGTAAGCCTGTGTGCTGAGCCTGTGCTCTAGAGCCTGTGAGCCACAACTACTGAGCCCACATGCCACAACTACTGAAGCCCACGTGCTTGGAGCTCGTGCTCCACAACAAGAGAAGCCACCGCAAGAGAAGCCCGCGCACTGCAATGAAGAGCAGCCCTCTCCCGTTGCAACTAGAGAAAGCCCACGCGCAACAACGAAGACCCAACACAGCCATAAATAAATAAATAAATAAGGAAAATATTTTTTTAAAAAACTTCATTTTCCTATAGTTTATTGCCATATAAATATGATTGATTTTTGTGTGTTGATTTTGTATCTTATGGCCTTGCTAAGTTAAATTGCTGGTTCTAGTAGCTTTTGTGTAGTCCATAGAACTTTCTACACACATAACTACATAATCTGCGAATCAAGACAGCTTTACTACTTCTTTTCAAATCTGTATGCTTTATTACTTCATTGCAGTGGCTAGGATCTACAGTACAGTGTTGAATAGAAGTAGTGAGACAGGCATCTTTGGCTTGTTCCCAGCCTTAGGAGGAAGCATTCAGTCTCCCGTTATTAAGTATGATGCTAGCTGTTTCATAAAGTTTCCTTCTATTTCTGGTTTGCTGAGAGTTGTTATTTTCAGCGGCTGTTGAGTTTTGTCAAATGCTTGTTCTGCATCTGTTGTGATGATCATAAGATTTTTCTCCTTTATTCTGTTAATATGATGGATAACATTGTTTTCTAAGAGTAAAAGAATCCAATTGGTCATGATATATTATTCTTTTTATATGTTATTCATTTCAATTTGTTAAAATTTTGCTAAGGATTTTTACTTTTATGCTTATAAGGAGTATTTGTAATTTTCTTTTCAAGTAATGTTTTTGTCTTGTTTTGGTACCAGTAATATTGGCCTCATACAGTGATTTGGGAAGTGTTTCTTTTCTATTTCCTGGACGATGTTGTGTAGTATTTTTTTTTTTCTTAAATGTTTGATAGAATTCACCAGTAAAGTCTTCTGGGCCTGGAATTTTCTTTTTAGAAAAGTTTAACTAAAAATGTAATTTCTTTAACAGGTATAGGGC
This sequence comes from Delphinapterus leucas, assembly GCF_059928025.1. Classification (NCBI taxonomy): domain Eukaryota; kingdom Metazoa; phylum Chordata; class Mammalia; order Artiodactyla; family Monodontidae; genus Delphinapterus; species Delphinapterus leucas. The sequence continues at coordinate 48,428,025 of NC_143148.1, forward strand.
TATTCAGTTTATTTGTTTCTTATCAAATAAGCTTTAGTAGTTTGTCTTTTTCATGTAATTTGTCCATTTCATCTAAGTTGTTGAATTTATCAGCAAAAAGTTGTTTGTCATATTTCGTTATACTTTTAGTGGCTGTAAGAATGTTTACCCGTCTTTCATTCCTGACTTTGGAAATTTGTGTCTTCTCTTTTTTCTGATTAGTCTGCCTAGAGATTTATCAATTTTATTAATTGTTTCAGTGAACCAGCTTTTGGTTTCATTGATTCAATCTATTGTTTTTCTCTCTTCTATTTTGTTGATTTCTGCTTTTTATTTCTTCCTTCTTTCAGTTTAATTTGCTCTTCTTTTCCTAGCTTCTAAAGCTTGAAGTTTAAATCACTGATTTTAGACCTTTCTTCTTTTCTAAAATAAGCATTTAAAGCCATGAATTTCCCTATAAACACTATTTTAGGCCCTTGGGCCGCGCCGGCGGGGCATGGCATCCGAGCAAGGCGGTCGTCGGCTGGCGGCCAGTGCTGGGTACCGGGCGGGGGCCGGGGGATCGGCTGCATACTGGGGCCGAGGGCCGGGGCAGGCGGGGCAGCTTTCTGCCTCTCGCTGGCCGCGGCAGCGACAGCGGCAGGCGCCAGCGAGGCCCCTGGGGAGTGGCGGCGCAGCCTGACGGGTGGGACCATCGGCCGCGCTCAACCGGCGCGATGCCTTTCTTGCTCCGTGAGCTGGTGCAGTGGCTGGGCTTCGCTACCTTCGAGATCTTCGTGCACTGTTGGCCCTGCTGGTGTTCTCCGTGCTGCTGGCCCTGCGTGTGGACGGCCTGGCTCCCGGCCTCTCCTGGTGGAACGTGTTCGTGCCCTTCTTCGCCGCTGACGGGCTCAGCATCTACATCACCACTATCATCTCCGTGCGCCTCTTTCAGGATGGAGAGAAGCGGCTGGCCATGCTCCGCCTTTTCTGGTTCCTCACGGTTCTTAGACTGAAGTTCGTCTTCGAGATGTTGTGCCAGAAGCTGGTGGAGGCGACTCGGGAGCTCTGGTTTGGCCTGATCACGTCTCCGGTCTTCATTCTCCTGCAGCTGCGCATGATCCATGCCTGCCGGGTCAACTAGCCTCGCAGAAGATAAGCTAGAATGCGGGACCCCAGGCTGAGGTCCTGCTGCACCAGAGGAGAATTCTGGGTCTGAAAGCCAGCTTGTGCCCTGCTGGGTGCTCAGCTTTCTCTCTATCAGTCATCTCTGAAATTGTTCCCTCAGCAGGGCTAAAAAGAGCAGCCTTGATTCTTAAAATGTATCCCCTCTTATTTCATGCTTTGAATAGCTAATCTTGAGTTGAGATCCTGAGAAGGATCCTGAGAAGGCCAGACAGTCCTGAACTCCTCTGACAGTTGGAAACTGCATATAAGTAAAATGTCCTGATGGGCTCTGAGTATTTTCATGGATCCTGGGAAAGTACCCACTGTGCAAAGGCTGCAAAGCTGGACTCGGGATCTCCCCTGGCCAGCAGTGCTGACCTGAGAGCTTACTGCCCCATCCACCCAGACAAGACTTCCTTAGATGCTTGAGCTCTAAAAAGTGTAAGCAACTGGGGAGGATGGCTCTTTCTTCATTCCAGCCCAGGCAGACCGGAGTATGTTGAATAAGCATGATCGGGACTCTATCTGGATATCTGTCGCCTGAGAAAAGAACTTGCTTTCAACGCGCTGCTTGTCTTCCTATCCCAGCAGACTGCATTGTCACGACTTTTCCACTACCTCGTGGCTGGCATAGTGCACCTGAGACCTTTAGGCTGCCCTAAGGGACCAGAGAGTGGAACAGGTGCTCTGACGCGCATAGCCATTGAGACCTACACATGGGAAGTTTGCAGATGGTCTCAGGCCACGCCTGTTGGCCTAAGGGCTTTGGTTTGATGCCGTCAGGTGCCAAATGAGAACATTTGCTGAGATAAAAATAAAATAAGAGAATGTTTTGCTGAAAACAAACAAAAAAACCCAGTATTTTATTTAGCTGTTTAAAAATATTATGAATTCTATAAATTTTGATATATTGTGCTTTTATTTTCATTCATTTCAATATATTTTCTAATTTTTTGTGATTTTTTTTCCCCTATAACTTATAGGTTATTAGAATATCATATTTAATTGCCAGATATTTAGGGATTTTCCAGATAACTTTCTGGTATTGGTTTTTAGTTTAATTCTGTTGTGATCAGAGAACATACTTTGTATGACTTGAATCCTCTTAAATTTTTTTGAGATTTGTTTTGTGGCTCAATATGTTTTAGTTTGCTGAACATTCAACATGCATTTGAAAAGAATGTGTTTTCTGCTGTTCTTGAGTAGATCTTCTGTCAATGTCAGTTAGGTCAATTTGGTTGATGGTGTTTTTCAGGTCTTCTGGAACTATACTGATTTTCTGTCTGCTTGTTTTATCAATGATAGAGGGCAGAGTGTTAAAATCTCCAGCAATAATTGTAGCCACTCCAGCTTTCTTTTGATTAGTGTTCACATGGTTATCTTTTTCTATCCTTTTACTTTTAATCTATCTGTATCTTCTTGTTTAAAATGGGTTTCTTAGAGAAAACATACAATTTTGTGTTGCTTTTATCCAGACTCTCTTTGCCTTTTAACTGGAATGTTTGCATTTAATGCAGTTATCAGTATGATTGGGTTTAAGTTGACCGTCTTGCTTGTTTTCTGTCTCTGTTCTTTGTTTCTTTTTATCCTCTTTGCTTGACTTCATTTGGACTAAGAGAATTTTTTATTCTATTTTATCTCCACAATGAGCTTGTTAGCTTTTTACCTCTTTGGCTTATTTTTTTTAGGGGTTGCTATAGGTTTTACCTTATACATTTTTAACTTACCATAGTGTATCTTCAGTTAGTCTTATACTACTTCATGGATAGGCTAAGAACCTTGCAACAGTATTCTTCCATTTATTTGCCTTCAGCAGAAGATTTCTAAGTCCTTCACTGCTGCCTCAAGTTCAACTACTATACCTGAGAGGAGGGTGAGTGAGTAGTCCCTAAATAATAAAATTGAGATTTCGCAGTTCATAGAGCAGACATTATAAGATTTGAGCAAATCATATTAAGTTGAGACCTGAAAGCACATATAGTCTTATTTTTCTGGTTCTGTGGTTCAGGTGACTATAAGGGTGAGGAAATTTCAGTATAACAGAGACAGGTGAAGACTGGGCTATAATTAGTAGGAGGCTGCCAGTATCAATTTGATGCCAGTTAGAGAAGATTCAACTTACTACCTCATATAAGAATCAGGGATCATATTGGGAATCTTTGGTCTCCTAAACCCTAGCAGAACTAAGCTCCTCTACCTGTTAGCATCCTTCTGAATATGAAGAATATTTGTCCTGTTTCAACCAAAGCCTTCCTCTCTCTCAAGCCATAAACTCAAGGACTTGTTACTTCCCAGCACTGAAGTGTTCACTAGCCAGCTCTCAGTTTTGAGTTGGGATCATTAAGACTTGCATAGCTGCTTTAGGCTCAGAGCTCTTCTCTGCACTTCTCCTTTTAAGGATCTATCTCTAGACAAGGATGGCCTGTTCTCTGGCAGCTAAGTTATCTGCTCTGTCATTTAAAAATTTTTGGACAACCTGTCCACAAATATGGAAGCAACTTCACTAATTTTCTTTCTCAGATGTTGAAATTATAAACCCTTGAAAGGATAGTAATACCTGTATGGTACTTGGATCAGTAAGATTTATTCAGTGTACCTGGATACTTATGTTTAATTCCCCTGAGCACTATGAACTGAGCCATATGTGATTCAGTTTCTTTATCGTGTTTGCTTAGATGTTCAAGAAAATCCTTCAGCTATGCAATACTTTATAGGTTCAGTTGCATTGATTTGGGAGGGAAGAGAGAAGGTAAACATGAACTTGACATTTCTTGAGTGCTCATTCAGTGCCAAACTTCCCATCTTATAGACGGGAAACAACAAAGCCAGAATCTGAATCTGCCTGACTCAGCACCTGCTTGTGCAGCCTTTGTGATGGGTCGCATCTTAGATGTGACTGGGTTTAAATTCTCTTCCCTATTGTAAAATTGACAGGGGTGCTGGTATACAGAGGGAAGAGCAGACTGGATGATACTGTAGAAAGCTATGTCTTTAGGGTCTTTTGTTCCTTCTGTTTCAGTAAACTCTTAATATGAGTGGAATCACATTGATAGGTTGGTGTGCAGTGGCAGTCCTGTGTCTGATCTGGCCTTTAGAAAAACATAAAACATTCATGTAACTTGATTTTTTAATATACAATTTGGGAAGCAACAAAATCTTTGGCCGACAGATGTGAAAAAAAGTCTATGAAGCGGATTGGGTCTGGCTTATGAACACTTATTTTCTTTCCCCGGTAGCTAGATTTCAGACTCCTCCCACCCCTGAGGTGTATAGAGACCAAGTCCATACATGTTAACTACAGTCTGCACACCATTTACCTAGAAAAACGTTTCAGAGCAGACTTGAAACCTATTTTTATACTCTATTGTTAGGTAACAAAACCTACCCCAAAACTTAATGGCTTTAGAACACAGCCATTTTATATTTGCTCATAATTCTGTGTCTCAGGAATTGAGGCAGGGCTCAGCTGGCTGGTTCGTCTCTGTGTGGCCACAGGTGGGGCATTTCATGAGATTGTAGTTGATGGTGACTGGGGGTGGAACATCTAAGATGGCTTCACTCACAGGACATGGACCTTTGTGGGCGTGGCTAGGAGGCAAGGATCTCTCCCTCTCCAAGTAGCTTTCTCACTACTTGTTTAGCTTGGGTTTCCGTAAAGTGGGAGCTGGATTCCAAGAGCAAGCATTCCAAGCAGTGAAAGCAGAGCTGACGTTCTCTTAGGGTCCAGCCTCAGAAGTTACTTGCTGTCATTTCCTCCACATTCTGTGGGTCTAAACAGGAATCTGGGCTAGGAGAGGGGCCATTGCAGAGAAGCCTGTGGGATGGACATTATTGTTGTGACTGTCTTTAGAAATATAATTTATCATTGAATCCTTCCTCTGGAGAGCTTGAGCCCCACCCCAGGCCATTTCAGTCAGAATCTGAAGAAACGGTGAGGTGAGGTGCTCTTAGGGAAGTCCCGTGTGTGCTCTTCTAAGCACTCAGCCTGGCTCTTTCTGGCTCCTGCAACATGGCATACGATGTGCGAGACCACTCCCTCTCCTTTGAACCATAGTGATCAGAGAAATTGAAAATAATTTAAGCGCTGTTTCATTTTTTTCTAGAACACAGTCCTACCTCTGTAAAAATTTCCCCCGTCTGTTCCCGCACACGCTGACGTTTAGTACTATTGTTTTTTATGATACTAGAAAGTATGGTGAATTCCCGGTACGAACTTAGTCTTCTGTGTCTGTGTCTTCTGTGATAGCAGAGCACTAGACTCCAGTAGTTACTGAGTTGAACCATTAAAAATGGCACCACTGCTGCTGAGGGTTTTCTGTGGTAGTCAGAATTGGGATCCTATGGATCAGACAATTGCACATCCCTGTTAAGAATTCAGAAAGACATGTGATCTTGCATCTGAACAGATTTAAAATTAGATTCAGCCTGAAAAGTGGCCTAAACATTTTTAAAGGAGAAATTTTTTTTTTAATGTGGAGGCATATTTAGAATGCCTTGAATAAATACAATTTACTTCTCTGCACATTACTTTATTTAGAAAGGCCTAAGGCAGAACCCCTTCTGATTTTGAACCATTTAAAATAGAGGACATTTACTTTATCATTTTCAAAATAGGAACACACAAGTTTTACTCTTGAAACTACTGGAATTAATTGTATATGAGAGTGTTGTAGTTCATGAAGTGCTGAACCATGAGATTCAGCATGGGATTCTCCCTATACAGTTGGCCCTCTCTGTCCGCAGGCCCCCAATGCATGGATTCAACCATGGAAAAAATTCCAGAAAGTTCCAAAAAGCAAAACTGGAGTTTGCCACTCACTGGTAACTATTGAATATTTACATAGTGTTTACATTGTATTAGGTATTGTAAGTAATCTAGAGATGATTTAAAGCGTATGGGAGGATGTATGTAGGTTTTATGCATCTTATGTAAGGGTCTTGAGCATCCATGGATTTTGGTTTCCGTTGCGGGGGGCAGGGGGGTGAGGGTGTCCTGGAACCAATCCCCTGTGGATGGATACCGGGGGTGACTCTCCCTGTAAGAGGTGTGGATTCCCAGGCCCTCCTCTCCTGAAGAGGCTGTGTAATAGATCTCTGGTGGGACTTTGGAATCTATTTTTACTGAGTATTCTGGGAACTTCTTAGAAATGCAAAGTCATGGGCCCCATCCCAGACCTTCTGAATCCATATCTGGGATGGGAGGATATCTGGGGTGCCTGGGTTTTAACAGGTTTTCCAGGTGATTCTTACACTTGCTAAAGTTGGAAGAGCACTGTTATAGAGAAATCCCTTTCTTAGTTCTCTGCCTGAAAACTCCATTTCTACTAGAAAGTATCCCAAAAGATTTTCACTTACAGAGTTGTACAACTATCACTAAAATCCAATTTTGTAACACTTCCATCCCCCCAGAAGTTACATTATATCTGTTTGTAGTCAGTCCCTGCTCAGTCCCACTGATCTGCTGTCCTGGATTTGTGTTTTCTGGGAATTTCTTATAAATGAAATCATACAATATGAAGTCTTTTGCATTTGGCTTCCTTCTTTTAGGTTCCTCCATGTTGAGCGTGTTGTTCTTTTTTAATGCTAAATAGTTTTCCATTGTATGAACTTACTGCATTTTGTCTGTCCATTCACCAGGTGGTAGACAATTAGACTGTTTTTAGTTTAAGGCAAATATGAATTATGCTGCTGTGAACATTCATGTGTAAGTTTTTATGTGGATATGTGTTTCCACATGGCAGGTCTTTGTTTAACCTTTTAAGAAACAGACTTTTCCAAAGTGGTTGTACATTTCAGCAGTGGATAGGGGTTCCAATTTTCTCACATCCTCAAAACACCTGGTATTGTCAGTCTTATGAACTTATAGCTATTCTAGTAGGTGGGTAGTGGTATCTTATTGTGGTTTTTTATTTGCGTTTCCCCAATGACTAATGATGTTGAGCCTCTTCTCGTGTGCCTAATAGCAATTCATATGTCTTTTTTGGTGAAATGTCTACTCATACCTTTGCCCATTTGTTTTTTACCAGGTTGGCTGTTGTCTTACTGAGTTTTAAAAGTTCCCTATGTATTCTGGATATGTGATTTGAGAATATTTTCTCCCAATATATGGCTTGTCTTTTCATTTTCTTATATGGTGTTTTTTAAAGAGCAAATATTTTAAATTTTGATTGAGTCCAGTTTATCAATGGTTTTCTTTTTTTTTTTTTTTTTAAGATGTTGGGGGCAGGAGTTTATTTATTTATTTTTGCTATGTTGCGTCTTCATTTCTGTGTGAGGGCTTTCTCTAGTTGTGGCAAGCAGGGGCCACTCTTTATCGCGGTGCGCGGGCCTCTCATTGTCGTGGCCTCTCTTGTTTGGAGCACAGGCTCCAGATGCGCAGGCTCAGTAGTTGTGGCTCACGGGCCTAGCCGCTCCGTGGCATGTGGGATCCTCCCAGACCGGGGCTCGAACCCGTGTCCCCTGCATTAGCAGGCAGATTCTCAACCACTGCACCACCAGGGAAGCCCCCAATAGTTTTCTTTTATTGATCATGCTTTTGTTGTCATATGTAAAAAGATCTTTGTCTAATCCAAAGATCACGGAGATTTTCTCCTGTGATTTCATCTAGAAGTTTTATAGTTTTAGTTCTTACATTATGTTTCTATTCCATTTTAAGTTAATATTGGGGTATGGTATGAGGTAAGGGTCTCAGCTCCTTTTTTTTTTTTTTTTTAAAGAACCACTTGTACCTTCAGTTGTCTTAGCCCCATTTGTTGAAAAGACCATTCTTTCTCCCCACTGAATTCACTTGGCAAAGTCAACTGGCCATAAATGTAAAGGATTATTTCTGGACTCAATTCTGTTCCATTGATTTATATGACTACCATTATCTTGGTTACTTACAGCTTTATAGTTAAGTTTTGAAATCTGGTAGTGTATGTTCTTCGAATTTGTTCTTTTTCAAAATCTTTTTAGCTATACTAGGTCCTTATATTTCCATCTAAATTTTTACAATCAGCTTGTCAATTTCTACAAAATGGTTATCAGTTTTTGAATCCTGATGTTTTCCATTCAGGAGTCTTTATGACTTCTCAGAGAGCAACTGAAACTGACTCTGCTCTTTGGGAGGTTATAATAAACGGTTCCTGAGAGACACTTGATGTACCGGCCTCTCTCCAGGTTAGGCATGCAGCGGGTTGAACAGCTAATGAGAACACAAGGCAAGGCCAACTCCTGAGCAGCGATGACTGCGGTGTTTCTCTTAACCTCGATGGCTCACCAGCAGTTGGCACTCCATAAATACATAATAGGAGTAAGAGACCATGTACAATAAAGAACGAGTTGAGGATAATGCCTTTATCTTCCCTGTTCTTTTTGAGCCTTCCATATTTTAAAGCCACCTTTGTAGCCATGAGTTGTGAAGCAGCCTGGCCAAGGCTGGTTCCCTCTTCGTTGAGTTACCAGCAGCTTCATGGTTTTATCAGATTTTTTTCACCTGTTCTTGCTTAAGCCTGTAACACATTATCACTCAAACCAGACATTCTTTTATCTTTTCAGAAGCTTGCCAGAGGAAACTCTGGTACTTCCCTTCCTCAGTTTTACTTAGAGGAACATTTTATCTCTGGCCTGCAAAGGATGGCTGTTCATCTTTTAACATTTTAAATGTGTATTTCTTTTGAACAGGCCGCCTTCCAGACTGTAGTTCTTATCTTCCTTCTCTTTCACTAGGCCTCTTTGGGCTGGATTTGCTTAAACCCAGCTAATGTTTATTGAGCATTTGACTATATGCAGGGTATCATTTTAGGCCCTACTAGATGTGCAGAAATGGACAAAACACGGTTCTTGCCCTCATGGAGCTTGCGCTTTCAGAATTTAATCCTTGGAAGTCTTTTGCAGTGGTTTAGCTATCAACCTTGCTGGGTAAAGGACAGGCGTCCTCGTCCTGTTGACTCACTTTGCTGCCATTGATTTTACAAGGATCAAATTGTTTAATGGACATTCTGCTTTCCCTTGGAAAAAAAGGTCTGTATATATAACAAATGAACCAATAGTGACACACTTATAAATGGAGTAACATAATATTTTAAGCACCTCATCTGTTATTTAATATTTTATTCTTCCAGGGGAGCTTAACATGGTTCTCTTTCATCCATGGGTCTCTTGAAAGTGGGATTTTTTTTTTTTTCTCTCCAACATTGCTTAATACTTCCATCTGAAGGAGGCAGTGGCAGAGGATTTGAGACGGTGATTCTGTTAGCTGCCTCCCCTGTCCCTTTCTGTGTTGTGGGAAACCCTCGTCTTTACCAGAACCTCCTGGCAGGTGTCCTGGTTGGATCAGTGGTCAGTGCTTGTCTGGTGACCTCATGGATTCAGTTAGGGACATGTTCTTTGAGTGCCTGTTGTGAGAGTTTTGTTTATTTCTTTGTTTTTAATCTAACCCACACCCATGCAAAATAGATTCCCCATGCCAGAACCAGAATAACTCTGGCCAGGGCTCAAGAAAAACCTGGTAACTGACTAAAATTAAACACATGAACTCTCCCTGCCCTTTGCACTACAGTTTTTTATTAGGTATTCTTGACTGTTTTTTCCCCTTAGGAAAAGGCTGGGAAGTGGAAGCTTGAGTCATTATCCTAGGCATAGAGAGGGGATGGATGAGTGGGGAAGGTTACTGCTAATAAGCATAGGTGGGGCCAGTGCAGGTTTTTACTGGATCTAAGATTTCTTTTTTAACCTAGCAATAAAGATTCCATGGCATTATCAATCACTGGCTTTATCCAAGGGATCCCTATCATGGTCCTAACTTGACTTTGAATGTGAACCGTATTGCACCTGGTGCCTATAATCCTGCGTTGCTCTTTTGACTAGGCTGAATCTTCTCTTTAATGATCTCCCTGATTACTCCCAGGTGGAGAATGTGGTATATTTATCCCTGACACCTTTCAGATTATAGTGGATCACAGCCCTGAGAAAAGGGCACTACCTAAAGTTGGTTTTTATTCTGACTTGAAAATAAATGTCTTGGAAATTAAATCGCTTTCTTTGCTGGTTTTACCTTCCTGCTGGGGTAGTAGTAGTATGGGAGTGAGGTTAAAGTCCCCTGAAAAAGCATGTGTGTACAGATAGTAGAGAACCGTGTTGTGGGACTTTTTAAAACATCATGAGCCCCTTAGAATTTAATGTTTGCATTTTTCTGGACCTAAAGAGGTTTTTATTTTTATCCAAAAAAAAATGAAGCCTTTCAAAAATACAGGACAGTACAGAAAATAATATGGCAAACATCTATGTTCCTATCACCAAGATGAAATGTTTAACATAAACACCCTTGCTGTGGATTTATCTGTTCTGTACTTATATGCATCTCCATGATTTTGTGTGTGTATTAAAAATGAATAGATAGAAAGTATCTGTTTCTTTGTAACTTGGCTTTTTTGGTTTTTAATTCAGACTTGTGTTTTTGAGATGTATTTGTGCAGATCCAGCCCATTTATTTTAATTACTTTGTAGTGTTCCCTTGATATGTGGACAAATATATCTCAACTTTTTCATCTGTCTGCACAGTGAGGGACAGTTAATGAACGTACCTGTTTGTTTTCTAATTGTTGTTGGCATATTAAGAGGGGTCCTGTTGACTTTCTTGTGTGTAGATCTCACGTCTGGCAATTTTACTGAGCTTGTATGAGTTCTAGCAGTTTCTAGATTCTCCTGCCTTTCCTAATGCAGATAATCATATCACACTTGCGTTTCTTCCTTTCTGGTCCTTATATCTTTTGCGTCTTTTTCTTGTTGTGTTAGTTTGCTAGGACTGCCATAACAAGATACCACAAACTGAGCGGCTTACACAACAGAAATTTATTTTCTCACAGTTCTAGAGGCTGGAAATTCAAAATCAAGGTGTCGTCAGTGTCGATTTCTTCTGAACCTCTCTCGTTGGCTTGTAGATGGCTGTCTTCCCTCTGTGTGTGTATCCTAATCTCCACCTCTTATAAGGACACTAGTCATATAGGATTAGGGCCCACCCTAATGACCTAATTTAACCTTAATTACCTCCTTAACTGCCCCATCTCCAAATAGTCACATTCTGGGTTACTGGGTGTCAAGACTTCAACATAGGAATTAGGAGGGACACAGTTCAGCCTGTAATACTACGCTGGCTCAGCTGGCGCATACACCCCTAAATGGAAGCAGTTATGGTGGGCATCCTTGATTTGTTCCTGACCGCAGAGGGATTTTAAAGAGAACATTCTTAAAGTTTCACCACCGAAAGTGATCGTTGCTGTGGCTTTGTAGGTGCTTTTCACTGGGTTAGAGAAGGTCCTTTCTGACCCTTCTTTGCCCTCAGGGATGGATGTTGGAGTTCCAACCGCAGAAGAGCCTGCTTTCATCCGTTAGAGCTCAGAAAACTTAAATGCCTGGCTTTCCTCACCGCAGGGTCCAGAGAGATGACCTGGGCCCCATCCCAAGGCTAATTTGGAAAGAGCAGTTAACTTGAGGCCATGGAGGCGGCATGCTGACAGGGTCAAATTCCAGCATGTAAATGGCATCAGGGATGGGGGGTGTGATGGTGGCGTTTTTCTCAACTGTCCCCGAGATGGGAGGCTCCTCATTGGTCCATTTGTGTTACGGTGTTTGGCCTTGTCCTCAGAAGCTTAGCTTACGTGTTACTCTGCCACCGTTAACCTTTTCGATGCCTAAACACCATGGTCATTTTCTGCTGGGTGCTGTGTTTTTGGCCAGTTTGTCCTCCCTTTCCCTCTATTTGGGTTTGCTCTGTAGTTCTTTCCTAGGTTTTTGAGTTGGACCCTCTCAATAATGATTTTACGTTATTATCATTTTCTCGTATATTCATTTTCCACAACTTTTTAATATAAATTTTTAAATTTTTGGCTGTGTTGGGTCTTCGTTGCTGCGCGTGGGCTTTCTCTAGTTGCGGCGAGCGGGGGGCTACTCTTTGTTGCGTGCGCAGGCTTCTCATTGCAGTGGTTTCTCTTGTTGCAGAGCATGGGCTCTAGCCACGCGGGCTTCAGTGTTGTGAAGTAGTAGTTCTTTTCAGGCTCTAGACCACAGGGTCGGTAGTTGTGGTGCATGGGCTTAGTTGCTCCGCGGCATGTGGGATCTTGCCAGACCAGGACTCAAACCTGTGTCCCCTGCATTGGCAGGCGGATTCTTAACCACTGTGCTACCAGGGAAGTCCAGCATTTTCCACAACTTTATTGAGACACCATTCACATATAATTCATGCATTTAAAGTATACAATTCTTTTTAGTGTATTCAGGGTGTGCAACCATCATCACCATCAATTTATCCCAGAAACAAGCTCTGCACCCTCCACATCTTCTCTCCGCCCCCCCTCCCCCAACCCAAGTCTCCCAGAATTAGGCAATCTATCAATACTTCCTGTATAGGTTTGCCTGTTCTAGTATATGCATTTTAAATTTCCCATAGGTTCTGCTTTGCTGTCCCACAAGCTCTTTTAATCCACAGATGAATTATTTTTTTATCCCCTTGTATTGTTTTCTTTCTAAAAATCACTTTGACATTAACATAAGAAGTCTTTTGCTGATTTAGTATTCAGGATTCATGGCTGTAGAATATCTAGTGAAAATATTATTCTTAGATCTTTTGGTGTGGTTGGCAATTACATTTCCTTAGATGATCCAATACAAATGCATACTATTATCTGCTCTAAGTAGTGTGGAAATTAAATCCCCTGAAATAAATGAACTAACTCTCCCTCAAATGATCTCCTGGGGACTTACTTCTTTCTATAAGTTACTTGGCTTGGAACCATATTAAATCATTCATTAAGTGCCTCCAGTTCTTTCATTCTTTTTTAACCCCCACATTCATTGCCATATTTAATTGTCTTGATAGAGACATTGGTTTTATGTTTATAAATGTATAAGATATATTTTTTCTTTTCCCCAATTTGTTATTTTGAAAGATTTAAATCCTACAGAAATCTTAAAGAATAGGACAACGAATACCTATATTCCCCTCACCTAGATTTAGCCAACTAACATTTTGTCGTATTTGAACTCTTTTCCCTCTCACTCCCTTATCTCTTTCATGTATAATTTTTTCTGAACAATTTAAAAGTTAAGATGTAGGGACTTCCCTAGTGGCGCAGTGGTTAAGAATCTGCCTGCCAATGCAGGGGACACGGGTTCAGTCCCTGGTCCGGGAAGATCCCACATGCTGTGGAGCAACTAAGCCCGTGGGCCACAACTACTGAGCCTGCGCTCTAGAGCCCACGTGCCACAACTACTGAAGCCCGCGTGCCTAGAGCTCGTGCTCCACAACAAGAGAAGCCACCGCAACGAGAAGCCTGCGCACCACAATGAAGAGTAGCCCCCGCTCACCGCAACTAGAGAAAGCCCGCATGTGGCAACAAAGACCCAACGTAGCCGAAGGAAAAAAAAAAGTTAAGGTGTAGACGTTACTGTATACGTATTTGTAGGATCTGTCAGACTGTACTGTTTTTGGAGTCTTGCCCTTGGTGGATTGTTTCCCTCTGTGTTTTGTAATTTTTGACTGCAACCTCATCATCAGAGTAGGAGGTGCAGGCCTGTAGCTGCAGAGCTCAGGAGAGGCTTTTCTTCCTCTGTAGCACAAGCAGACCAACCTCCCCCTAACCCTCACTTTCTCTTTTCAGTTCTCTTGGTTTCTGGCACTTGGGGATTTCCAGTTCTTTCTTTTGTTTTCCAATAGTATTAGGTAGTTGTAGCAGTAGGGTTTTCTGATTTTCTAGGCTATCATATTACTGTAACTGGAAGTTCCCCTGGTTTTAATTTTGGGAATTGAGACTTGGCGCTTCAAATAAGTTTTAAGTCTTCGGTTTACTCTCCTGTGAACTTTCAGCAAGTGACTCAAGTTGGTATCGTTCTCACGATTTAACAAGTCCCGGATTCTTAGCTCCCAAATCATTATTAATCCTGATTACAAAGATCTTACCGGTTATTTTTTTCTTAATGATTGGGGGTTGGAGAAGGGATGGGGTGGTGAAAAGCAGCAGGGAGGATGGTGAAGTTGTTAAGTTGTAGAAGCCCCAAGGGCCCTGTTTTGCTTATTCTTCCGGTTCTTAAGGGCATCAGCACATCAGCATTTAAATGTGTCAGAATGGTTTCCTTTTCTATATGATCAAGCTAGAGCAAAGTTATTGCATTTTAAAAGATGAAAAGAATCGCGGTTCACTCCCCTGCTGAGGTTGTAGTTTGAAGGATTTATGACTTTTTAACATTTTCTTTTTTTAGACAGGATCTTATTTTCAACAACAGATGGAAACAGCTGTGTCTAGAGCATGTCCCCTTCTGCGTCTCATGAAATTTACTAGCAAATAATGGTTTAGAAGCTCTGAAAACTGAGAGAACCCTGTTTTGACAAACCTAGGCTTCAATATGATGGGTGTGAAACACTCATTTTTTTAAAAACTCTATAATTTTTAGTTTGCAAATTTGCACCTGCTCCAGTGTCACTTAGAAAGCATCTCTCTCTCTCTCTCTCTCTCTTTTTTTTTCCCTCTCCTCTCCTTTTGGTCCACTTGACCTACCTCTTTTTCCCCCACATTACCCATTTGGATTATCTCAATCCTAATATTTCATGTAATGCCAAGATTACTATCCCAAGGAAGGAAGGGATGATGTCTTTAGGCACAAATGGCTCAGAAATATCAATAAACATTTTTGGTAATTGATTAAGTTTACTTTAGTTTTAGAATTAGAAGATGAAGTTTTTGTGATTAAGAGACCTCTATAGACTTTTGATTTTTCTTCTCTACAGTAAGTGGTTAGACTAAATGAGTAGTTCTCAACTAGAGAAGTTTGGAATCGTCTGAGGAACTTTTGTTTAACTTTTTATTTTGAAATAATTATAGATTCACAGGAAGGTGTAAGCATAATGGAGTGGTCCCTTGTACCTTTATGCAGTTCCCTTGCAGTGGTATATCTTATGTAACTGTGGCACAATATCAAAACGAGGACATTGGCATTGGTACCTTTGGGACAATCCACAGACCTTCAGATTTCACCACTTGACATCCACCCGTGTGTGTGTGTGTGTGTGTGTGTGTGTGTGTAGTTTGTGTAGTTTTATCACATGTGTAAGTTGGAGTACCAGCCACCACAATCAAGCTATAGAATGTTCCATCACCACCAAGATCCCCAGTCCTTCCCTTTATTCCCCTGGCAACCACTGATCTATTCTCCATCTCTATAATTTTGTCATTTTGTTAATGCTCTATAAATTGAATCATACAGGTGTATAACCTTCAGGATTGGCTTTTTTCTTTTCTTAAAAAAAATATTTATTTGGCTGCACCGGGTCTTTGTTGCGGCACGCAGGGTCTTTAGTTGTGGCATGCGGGCTGTTAGTTGTGGCATGTGGGATCTAGTTCCCCAACCAGGGATCGAACCTGGGCCCCCTGCATTGGGAGCCCAGAGTCTCAACCACTGGACCACCCTTTCCAAGTTGTTGTGTATATCAAGATTTCATTCCTTTTTTGTTTTGCTTTTTTTTGTTAAGCAGTATTCCACAGTTTGGATGGACCACAGTTTGTTTAACCAACCTGAGGAACTTCTAAAAAATACTTGTTTGCTGGCACAGCCATAACACCACCACTATCACTACCCACCCCAAATACATCTTTTTTACTATACTTATTTTGTGATCATATTTCTTTTCATCTCGCCACTCTTCTATCTATCCATCAATCTTATTTTTTGACGCATTTCAAAGTAAATGCAGACATCTGTGTACTTTCCTCTTAATATTTCAACATGCATACAATTAACTGGTGTTCAGTATTTGTTTATAGTTTCTCTTGATATAAAATTTGCATACAGTAAAATGCACACATTTGAAGTATACATTCACTGAGTTTTGACAGTGTATACGCAAGAACGTTGCAAATCCCCATCGAGATAGAAAAATTACATTACCCTGCCAGCCTCAGCTTGTGGGTCAGGAGAGTTAGAGTGGGGCCCAAGCATGAGTCGTTTGTAAAGGACCCTAATTTTGAGGAAGCTGATTCTGATGTATGCCTTTGTAAAGTACCCTTGCTGACCTGACAAGCCGCCTTCAGGCCAGCAAGCATGTTTAAGGTGAGGCCAGGTCTTCTGATCTCACAAGTGTGAGTGCCCCCGCTCCTGCAAGGCCACCTCCATCCTCAGGCAGATGGATCCGCCAGAGACAGCGAAATTAAGAGAGTTATACAGTGAACATCCACATAACTACCACCCAGACTCTACAATCAATATTTTCCTGTATTTGCTTTATCACAAACTCTTCGTCTGTGCAGTCCTCCATCGGCCCATCTTATCGTTTCGATGCATTTCACCAAATGCAGTTTTAATCTCTCCATGATCTCCTCTGTGATTCTGCTCCATTGTGGCACCAACTTTTAAAATTAAAATAGAGCTGGTGACCCATGTGAAAATGAGGAGAATCTGAGCCCGCAGATGGGAAAAGCATTTTCGTTTGCTGCCATCAGGGATATGACACGTGTGTTCCAGAGGCTAGACATCCTGTGACTTGGCTCCACGAGGCGTCTGTGCTGGAAGTGAGGGAGGAACCTCCTGAGGAAACGGACTTTTCTTTTCCTTAAAGTCCTGCCCCAGGTAGGCCAACTGCCTTCCTGAAGCTCTATTCATAGATCCCAGAGGAAATCTCGGGGATTTTTATCTCACTACCCCCCTCACCTTATAAAATTCAGTTAGTTCGGGTGGGTGGCTAGAACCTTAAAGTTAAACACCAAATATCTAAATATATGTGTAAGGTGGGAACAGAGGGTCAGAAAAGAATTATATTCTCCAACTTGAGGACTCCAGCTGGAGAGATGAAAACTGCAGCCATCAAGGGCTACTTGTGGGCCCAGAGGTCTTCCATCACAGGTGTGCCTCGTGCTGCAAAACACAGCCCAAGTATTGAATAAGCAGACTTGACTCACAGAAATAGAGTTTTCCTCATGCGCTCAGATGATGTCTTTTCATTTCGTGCATTGGGATGACATGTCACATTTTCAAGAAAATCTAGACTTTAGAAACAATCCTTTAGGGGTTTCCTGATTGCTCTGGGCTCCTGGGCTCCCTGTGTAGGCTGCCTCTGCTGTAGCATCGTCCACTGGCTTGTTTGGCTTGTCACATTCTTCTGTTATATTCCCTTCGGTGGCCAGCTCAAAACTTCGCTTTTCATTGAATTAACTTCCTTCAACCCATAGGTTTGCTTCCATTTAAAATCATTTCTTCCCTCCTTGTTGACAGTTCACTTCTTACCCCCTCTCCTCCCAGCAGGACTACTTAGTTTCCTCTGGATTTGGGGTTCCTGTGGAAATGGCAGAGCCCTGTGGAAAATAATCGGCCTGCTGTGTGTTTCAACAGCATAGCGTTTTCATGTACAGTTTGTCTTCCAGAGTGTGAAGCGCCTTGTTAACTGTATTGATCCAGAAATGTGGTTCCTGGTTTGGAGAAGGAAAATAAAACCCAGCAACTGTTGTTGTGAGGGGCAGTGTACTTTCAGGGGTCTGGTTCTGGAAGTCCAGTCATGGCCTTCCAGGGAGAAGCTGATGCCCCTTTGGCTTCCTGATTCCCTGGGTGTTCTGCCGCCGCCTCGCTGGCCTCCGTGGGTTCAGGGATAAGCTAGGCACTAGCTCTTGGTCTCTGGTCTAAGATCCTGGGCAGAGAGAAAGCGTGGGGAGGGCACAGCGGGTAGAGCAGGCACAGAGGAGATCACTGTGGGCTTCTCAGGTCTTGTGCTGGATTTTCAGCCGCTATTCTGATCTCTGAATCAGGCACGTCTACTTCAGGGTCTAGAATCATTGCTTTTTACTTTAAGAAGTGATTTAATAATTTACCAGTCAATAATAGCAGCGTTCTGTGCCTCCCTGACCATCTCCTCCATGCCCATCCTGTGATGGCATTGCTGCATTGTGCGTGGTTCCTCTCCTGCTATTAATTCCACTGGGGGATTGGCCTCACCTATTCACGTGGAGCGTTGCCTCTTCTGGAGTGTGAGACCAGCTCTGTGGCGATGGTGCCTTGGCTTTCACTGCCCCCATCAGCTGGACAGTCTCAGCCCCTCCTTGTCTCTCACACCTGGCCTTTCATACTGGTCAAGTCCAAACAAGAGGGTCTGACTCTCTTCCTGGTCAGTTCTCCTGTGTAGCTCTCTTGTTTTAGAACAGTAATTAAAGGAGCAGGGTGTCTGGATGAACCTATTATTGTGATCTTATCAGCTTCCCAGAGCAAATGCAGAAAGAAGGCTTTCTAAGTGGCAGAGCAGGTGGGCCGATGTCCTTATTCATTTGTAGAGCTGGCTTCCCTCTCCCAGCAGGCAGGGCCAGGTGTTGTCCCGTGCTGCATTGATGGAAGAAGAGAGTTGAGAAGTGTGGGAATGTCATTTGGGTTTTGCCCCTTGCTTCCATTGTAGTGATTTCTAAAGGAACTACTTCTCTGGTTTGAATAAAGTGGTAGTGCTGGCCAACTAGAACTAAGTACCACCCCTCCCTTTGTGCATATTCACTCCACTTTCCCAGTCCCCGACCTGGGATTTAGAATCTCTCCCTTCTTGTGCGGAACCAGGGTCCTGATTTAAGGTCCTGGGTGTCTCTTGTTGGGAAGAACTTGGTCCCCAGCACTTGCCATGCTACTGGGCCGGCTGCAGGCTTGATGATGGCACAGCTGCTCCCTCTGGGAGAGAGCCTTTTCCTCTGCCCACAAAGCCAGAGGCATCGTGGACACACCAGCTCCGTCTGGAGCAAGAAACCCCTTCCTGCAGGTCTGTGGAGAGTCACTTCTGCTAGACAGGCACGGGAATGTTGCTCGTGACTGCTTCAGGTGAGCTTGGAGACAAAGGATCTTGATTTTACAGAAGAGAAACAGCATAAACACATAGTCTGTATGGGGTGATTATTGCCTTTCCTACTGAACTGAGCTTGCCCTGGGCAAGTCAGCCTCGCCTCTCACTGGACATACCCTCGAAGGACCGAGACCGTGTCATTCGCATCGCAAGCTTTGGGGAAAACAAGTAGTGATTCTGCTCCGGTATTTCCTCAATGAAGACGTTTGCTAGCCAGTGACCCAAAGCCATCCTGGAGCTGCTCAGAATCTGGATCCATTCCTTTGCTGAGCTGGCAGGTTATATTTATATGTAATGAGGACTATTTGCTGCTTCAGAAAATTTCGAGGGCTGCCGCCATGTTAGCTATTAGTAGCTGCTGGTTATTTCTATAGGTCCCCCTCCCCATTTCACTTCAGAAGTCTTTTTTTTTTTTTTTTTAATATTTGAAATAGAAGGATCCATAAAGATGAATTAGAATCTTCCTCTTCAGAGGTCAGGGCTTGAGGAAGTTGACTGTGAAAGGATTTGTCTCCTTCCATAGGTCCCAGTGGCTGTAATGTTAGTTCATGTGTCTATCTGGCGGCTCTGGTCAGAGACCCTGGAAATAAGGTGCTGGGCTGAGGGTTCCACCATTTTCGATGACAATACTGCTCATAAGTTCTAGTGGTCGTGGCCGGAACAGGTTTGAAAGTCAGGTATATAGTTCTGTCTGATGTCAGTGTTTACCTTTCTTGGTTAAAGAATGAACATGGCATTAGCACTCCTTAAAAAGAGTGGGAACTGTATCCTTGTACAGACTTAAAGGGACTGAAGTTCACAAGTAGTGCGTGGGAGGAGAAATTGCCACATACTTGTCTCATGGAAGAGACTTTTAATACCAGTAAGTTCAACTGTCCCGCTTTGGTAAGCCCCTTGAGAAGCAACTGGAAAACCCAGTGTTCTCCGGCTCTGGTCATTTTATTGTCAGAAAAAGAAAGCAAACAGGATTGCAGCGCACAGACGTCCTTCATTCGGTAGCTCGACAAAGTGAGAATGCGTCAGGGTGTCTCCTGGTTTACTGCTTTGAGAATCAGTTTGTGTCCTCCCGTTCGTTCAGAGGTAAAACTTCCCGGCAGGCGTGCCTCTGGTTCTTGGAGTGACACCCCAGTAAGTGTGTGAAGTGTTCAGCCTTTGAAGGGCAGGTGAGAATCCCCTCATGAACCCGTGGACTAAGCTTGCTCGAGGACGGTCGTGGCTCCACCTGTTAGACCCCTGGCTTTCGTTTAAACTTTTCACTTGTCTCAGGAAAACTTTTCTCCCCCAGCACATTTATTCAGTTCCGTGGCATCTTCCCGTTCAGTTACTTGGCTTGTTGGAACTCAAGACTTAGGGTCCTTGTCATGATGGCATTTCTCCGTACAGAGTCCTGATCTGTGTTTTCTTTCCGATTTGGTTAGAATCTCCTGGGGTTTTCCTTCATTCAGAATCCGATGGCTCCAGGGCCTCTTTGCAAAACCTCCTCCCTGTCAGCCACCTCCACTGCCCTGCTCCTCTGACTCCTGTGTAACTCGAAGGCTTGTTTGTTTTGTGCTTATTCATGCCAAGCAGATTTTTGATCTAAGGAGAAATTTAGTGGGTTATTCCAGTACAAATATAGATGGCGACAGAGTTTTGTTTTATTGTTTGCTCAGCAAGAATCACCAGGTTTGATCAATACCTGGAGATTTTTTTTTGGTGGGGGCAGATTTTATTTTTTAGTTTTTTGGCTGCACCGCGCAGCTTGTGGGATCTTAGTTCCCCGAGCAGGGACTGAACCCGGGTCCTCAGCAGTGAAAACACGGAGTCCTAACCACTGGACCACCAGGGAAGTCCGTTTTTAATGATTTTAAATGATTTAATTTGGTCCTTGATTGAGAGGGGCTTGAGGAAGACAAGCCCCTTCAGCCCCAAGACTAAAGAGCCTTCCCTTAGCCGGGAGGTTGGCCGGTTCAGGGCAGCAGGATGGCCCAGTTTCTTCTGTTCTTTCCTCTGCTTTCTCTGGGTCTCTGTCAGTTTTGAACCTTCTTCTAGTTCAAGTTCCATAGTCAAAAGCGTTAGGAAGTAGGATTGAAAATAACTTTACAGGAGAAAATGAAAACTTCATAGACAGGATTCATCACCACAGGCCTCAGGATGGTCATCCACAGCTGCCTTGCGAGGAAGTTGGTGGAGTTGGTGCTGTCTGTCTGTCTTGGGCAGCGCTGTTTTAGCCCTGAGCTGAGTATGGAGGGGGTGGAGGCCACTGTAAACCCCTCTGCAAATGTGGGATCTGAGGGAGAAGAACCTCTTGTTCTGCCTCTCTCGGCCTATAAGTACTCTGATACTTGACCTGCCCCCTTCCCTTTTCTTTCCCTGCAGGAGTGTATAGATCTGATGATAGCCTGGGGCTGTCCTGTTAGGTGGGCTGTTCTCAGCAGTGGTGTGCAGCTTCTTCCTTTTTTGGCTTTTCAGTAGCAGTGTAGCAAGGGGCACTGTGAGAATAACACCACAGTAGCAGTTAAGTCCAAGGATTATTTCCCCATAGCAGAGGCTGAGGAAGAAAAGCTGCCAAAGGCCTCGCAGAAGAGTGAGAGAAATGGTTAAAGTTGGGGGCAACCTGAAGGGGAATTGGAGCCCTCCTGGACAGTGGGGGTCCCAGCCCTTCGTGTTGCACTTGGGCACAAAACAAGCAGCAGCTCTCATCACGCCGCTTTGGGCAGAAGTGTTTGGATTGAGTTTGATAACCGGTAAGACGTTAGATAGCAGTAACTAGTAGGACTTATGCTTGCTTTGGGTGCAGCTTTGGCTGGTTGGAGCCAGGAGAATCGTCCCCTTTCCTTTTCTCCTTTAAATAAATCAAGTCTCTTCACCCAGAAGCTGCACCAGGCTTTCTGCACACCTCTGTTGAGGTTTCCGACCATACTGGTTTTCCCTTGTTCTGGTTCTGAGCTGCTGCATCCCAGGGGCTGCTGCCTGCTAGGCTTTTCACATTTAAATGTAAATGATTAGATACTGGCCTTGATCTCCAGCCTGCGTAGCATGTAGGAGCTGTGAAGGAAGCCCTCAAAATGTCCCAGACCTGCTGCTGCAGGAAGAGCCCGCTCTCAACTGTCTTCAGGTTAAACACTGGGACTCATTACAGACCCTTGGCGGTTACCTTCCCCATTGCAGACTTGGCATCAAATATCCGTGGGATTTGAAAAAGAACAGCGTAATAAATCAAGACGAATTATAATAAATCTCTGGTACTGTGAGGGTATCAGAAAAAACTAGAGTCTTTTTATTTTGTTTGTGGTGAAATGGCTTCGATCACCTAGGAACCAGTTTTTGTGCCATCAAAAGACTCTGGTTCTTGAAGTTTGTTCTTAGATCTCATTTGATCCTCTCAGTTCTCCATGTGAGTAGAGAAGTATTTGGAGCTCAAAGCTTGAGTTTTTTACTTTCCCTGTAATGACTGGAAGTTGCATAAATCAGTTTTTTTGTTTTGTTTTCGCCACGCCACGCAGCTTGAAGGATCTTAGTTTTCCCACCAGGGATCGAACCCGTGCCCCCTTGCAATGGAAGCATGGAGTCCTAACCACTTGACCGCCAGGGAATTCCCATAAATCATTTTTTAAATTTTGATTAATTATTTATTTATTTATGGCTGTGTTGGGTCTTCGTTGCTGCAAGTGGGTTTTTCTCTAGTTGCAGCGAGCGGGGGGCTAGTCTTCATTGCGGTGCACGTGCTTCTCATTGCAGTGGCTCCTCTTGTTGCGGAGCACGGGCTCTAGGCACGCAGGCTTCAGTAGTTGTGGTTTGCGGGCTCTAGAGCGCAGGCTCAGTAGTTGTGGCGCACGGGCTTAATTGCTCCGCGGCACGTGGGATCTTCCCAGACGAGGGCTTGAACCTGTATCCCCTTCATTGGCAGGCGGATTCCTAACCACTGCGCCACCAGGGAAGTTCCCGTAAATCAGTTTTAAAATGGACTAAAGATCTTAGGCTGATAGATTTGACTGCTCTCCCCTCTCCTTCAGGCTGGCTTTGGTTCATCTGACCCTTGGAAGTCATATTGTTTACGTTCCTTCATCTCTCCCGTCCTCATTTCTCCCATCTCTCCTTTGCACTTACAAAGTCTAGTGACGTAGAGTTGGGACAGGGTTATATGACTAGATAGCCTGGGTAAGTTAGCCTGATCCAACCTTGCCTGGGCCAGGAGTAGGGGGATAAATTCTGTCTACACATTTGAGCACCAGGACCATGAAATCCACACTTAGCACACCAGCCTCAAAGGAGGTTTAGGAGTCCAGACACTGGGATATTAGTCTCGGCTGTACCCTTGATTTGGGGGAAGACTTCTGAGATTATCTCTTAACTTCTCCTCTGTACTATGAGGGGGCTGGAGTTTCTTAACTACACGAGGAGGAGGCTGAGAAGATGAGGCAAGAAGATCTCAGGAAGGCTGCCCAAGGGTGACCACCTTTCAGGGGACACAGTGAATTCAGACGTGCAGTGACACTCTGGTGTTCCCGCTGCAGGTTTTGTGATGCCTTAGTCAGAAGTGACCGAAGGAGGAGGACATGAAAAGTATGGGAACTTTGCAATTGATCCCTGTACCCAAGTATAACTTCCACTTCACCAGCTTTCTTAACAGAATTAATCATCTTGCCATCATCTTGGTTTAAAGTGTTAATTCAAAGAATCAGCTTTGTCATGGCTTCTGACCTGGCTGAGGCCTTTTAATGAAAATTGGCCTAAGTTCAGTATTACGGTGAGAAGCTCACCTTCTGAAGAGCCTAGCTGCTGAGACAGTGGAAGACACTGGTTTGTATTGTATTTCCCTCAAGTTAATCTGTGAAACATAAAATTAGGTTATACTTTTGACTTGACAAAGTATCAGTGTTCTCGCTATTACACTGCTTAGAAGGATCTAAGCAAATGTCTGTTCAGTGACTTCAAAAGAATCGAGACAGTTTAAAGAACCTGCTTTGACAGACCTGTTATATCTCATTTACAATAACATGCTTAGAACCTTATTTGTTTAAGAGCATCTCAGAAGAAGGTAATGCCTTGTAGTTGTTCCATTAGGAAGCAGTTGGGAGTTTAGGGTATCAGAGGCAGACACCCCATGTCTCTTCGGAATATGCGTTTCTTAGTCTTGTGGGAAATACTGCTCCCTCCATAGAGCCTCTCTAGGCCTCTCTGAAGGCCTCTGGAGAAGTTCCCTCCTACAGCAGCTCAAGGTTAATGCTTTGACCTTTTACTAAAGCTGACAGTTGCTGAAGTGAGATGAATTATTTATCAGAAAGGGTTGATTAAAAGAGCTAAGTAAAAAGGAGTGCAAATATGGAATGTCTTTACCTTTTCATAGCAGCTTTGGCCGCATGCACCTGAGTTCTCTGTGAGACCATCTCTCCTTCAGGTGACTGTAGGTGATGGAGGCTTCGTGAGGGGGGGTTGGGGGAAGGATGATGCATGTTGGTCCATGGAGAGGTTTAACAGTCACCATGTGAATAGCAAATACCTCCTTGTCTTTTCTAATAGGGGCAATTTTTCCAATTTTTTTTTTTTTTAAGCAGGGGTATCAATTCTGAAAATATTTTAGAATATTTACCATGTGTGAGGCCTGGGGCTACCCAACTCCTTTAGTCTACCTGGAAATAATACTGCCTTTCTTCAGGGGCAGAAGAAACCAAGGGCCTTCCTGAACTGAAGGGGACCCACAGTCATCGCTAACTTTAAATCCATAAGCCTTAGAATTAGAAGGAATCTTGATGCATAAGCCAGTCTCCTCACTTTACAGGTGAAAAAGTGGAGACTCAGAAATGTCAAGATTTAGGGCTTCCCTGGTGGCGCAGTGGTTGAGAGTCCGCCTGCTGATGCAGGGGACACGGGTTCGTGCCCCGGTCCGGGAAGATCCCACATGCCGCGGAGCGGCTGGGCCTGTGAGCCACGGCCGCTGAGCCTGCGCGTCCAGAGCCTGTGCTCCGCAACGGGAGAGGCCACAACAGTGAGAGGCCCGTGTACTGCAAAAAAAAAAAAAAAAAAGAAAAAAAGAAATGTCAAGATTTACCCCTTGATGAGAATGCTCCTATTTTAGCTTCCTGCTCAGTCCCTTTCCCACCACACAGGCTACAAGCTGGGCACTTGGAGCCAGGAGATGCACAAGGAGTGCCTTCAGGGACGTCGGGAAGGAGCCTCCAGCCTGGTGGTGGTGAGGGGTATTCACATTCCTGGAGGCCAGGGGTACATTCCAGCCTAGATTGGGGTGGGTGTTGACAGCCAGGCTCTACTTGGTTTTACTTTTACCTTATCCCCCTTCATCTCCGACTCCCCTCCCACCCCACCCTGCTGGGTTCACCTTTTCCTTGGATAGGTATTCATGTTACATTACTTTAAAAAATATATGGTGGCATTTCATGTGTATATTTTAAATTTCAGCCCAAAGATCTTGATCTATACTTGTAAATGTTTGAATTAATAAATGAATGGAGACAGTGCACTGGTGGCTTTGAGAGTGGATGATGAAGTCTGGGAGGTCACTTTGTGAGCCCTGAAGTTCTGCAGCTGTCAGAGAGGTGGGGTTGTCCGCCTGCCACTCAGCTCATCTGGTTAGGGAGGGACCCTTTCCTATCAGAATGAGGGGAGGAAACTTTGGGCCCAAAGATTCACCTGAGGCTTTTGTCCTCAGGGTAAAGGTGGGAACAAGGTGGCTGTGACCTGCCTGTGTGTGTCTGCCTCCTGCCAGGTGGACTAGAGGAGGAGTGGAGGTTGTCTCCCCGCTCAGGATTTTCGTTAAAACATTATCCTTATAGTTCTTCCTTTCTACTTATAGATACCCAAAGCAGTATAGGAGTATTATTCCTGACAATTTCTCCCCTACCTTGAGTTTCACATTGGCTCATCTTTGACTTAAGGGCCTGATTTTTTTTTTCTTTTTTTGCGGTACGCGGGCCTCTCACTGCTGCGGCCTCTCCCGTTGCGGAGCACAGGCTCCAGACGTGCAGGCTCAGCGGCCATGGCTCACGGGCCCAGCCGCTCCGCGGCATGTGGGATCCTCCCAGACCGGGGCACGAACCCGTGTCACCTGCCTCGGCAGGTGGACTCTCAACCACTGCGCCACCAGGGAAGCCCACTTAAGGGCCTGATTTTCAACCCAAACTCAGTTGCTCTGTCCTTAATTGGAAAGGAGGAACCGGTCAGAGCTTTGGTCGACTTGTTTTATTCCTTCCTCCCTCCCCAGCCTACTTCTCTATCTGGTTCTCCATGTTGTTCTGAGGTTAGTCTGCCTGGGCTGCGATTCGGCTCCAGTCACTTGAAACTGTCTGACCTTCATCTCCCTGAGCCTCGATTTCCTCACCTGTAAAGTAGGAATAATCATGGTGCCCCGCACAGAGGTTCAAGGGCTTACATGCAGTAGTGCAAATAAAGCGCCCAGTACCCGTGCCAGGCATGGCTCCGGAAATGCGGGTCACTGCTCTCATTTTCCTTTCCTCCTCCTCCCCCAACGACCTCCTGGGTGGATGGAAGCCCTGCATGAGGAGCAGGTTCAGAGCTGCTGTGTTAAGAGCCCTGAGCCCTTTCCTCGCTGCTCTTGGCCATTCTTGCAGCGCTTGGCACTGGCGTGTCTTGCATCAGTGAGAGCCAGAGTGGCTCTTTGGAAGGACCGACTGCGCCTCCCTGCCCTGGGCTCACCGTGCGTCCTCCCTCGCACCACATGTGCCTGTCCCGTGCCCCGCGGAGGGCCCTGGGAAAGGCGCTGGGAAAACCAGCTGGTGTGCGGGGCTCGGAGCTGGTCACTCGGGAGTGTGGTGTTCAGTGAATTCGGATGATGCAGCTGCTCTTCCTGGAGGCACGGGGTGTTTCTCACCTTATCTTAGCGAGGGATGGGCCTTGCTGCCGTGGCCCTTGCCCAGTAGCTCTTGTGCCTTCAAATAAGGGAGAAGGGAATGCACTTTCATGGAGCGAGAAGCTATACCAATCCCATTGCTTTGGTAATTATAGTATAACACGTGCTAAAGGCAGGCAACCGGGGCTGAAAATGGGGAAGAGGGAAGCAGAAATGATACGAAAGCCTGGGGAAGCTCTGCGCTGCTCCTGCCCGGGCTTGTTGCAGAGCTGGTTGTTCTAAGCAGCAACCTTGTGCCCACGCCTCCAGGTTTTTTCAGCTGGAGTCGTTCGTCTGGGCCCAGACCACTGGTTTTGCCTTCTTAGTAAGTAGCAGTTTCAACCACTATGATTTTCACTGAGATCCAGGGATAATTGGGGTGGGGGTTAGGGAGCGGGAGGACGTAACAAAAAAATCTTCTTTGGTTCTTGTAATTATGAAAGTAATCTGAGTTCATTATCACAAAATCAAATAATACAGTGTTGAAAGTAAAAGCTTGTGTCTCTTCTCCCGTCACAGTCTCTTGGTCTGTGGGTGACCAGGTAGCCGCTGTGAAACGTGGGTGTGTCTGCAGACATGTGTCCGTGCTTATGCTTCTGCAAGCATGTGTGAGTTGCTTGTGGGTTTCTTTCTTTTTTAAGGGCATCACACTCTACATATTGTTCTGCAACTTGCTTTTTTTTTTTAAATTCAATTTGTGGACAAATTAGTATACAGAAGTTTTACCTTTTTATTTTGGCTGTCTAATAGCCCATCATATGGACATTATACAAATTTTCAACCAGACCTCCATTAACCTGAAAATAAGGAGATAGTGTGAAAGTCTGAATAAGGAGAGTGTGAAAGTCTGAAGTCTGATCTTCTCCTCTGTCAGGTGACGCTACTTTCCCAGCTCTGCAACAGTTGGGAGGTGTCATCTCTAGAGAAACTGAGCGGGGGTTTATGGACTTGGCCAGACACCAAGGAAGGGAAGATGGGAGTGAGGTACCAAACCAGAGGCAGGAAGATCGGATGAGAATCCGAACTGTACCAAGAGGCTCCAAACTTCCTGTCCTGTTCAATTCCAGAACTCCTAGAGTAGAGGCAAGAGTTCGAAGGATCTGTGTTTGAAGAAACTGAACTTACTACAGAGGAAAGATCTGTAGATACTAATGTCTGGTCACAAGTGAAAAAGCTGCCTGGCACTTCTGTTACCAAAATCCCCAAATAAATTATCAGCTAGCCAATTCAATAGTGTATTGGGAACATGTACAAACAAGTACTGTTTTCCCCCAAATTACTAGGATAGTTCAGCATCAGAAAACCTGTCATATCAATAGACAAAAGGAGGGAAAACATGATCTCAGTTGATACAGAAAAATAAATTGATAAATTCAGTAGCATTTTATGTTTTAAATACTCAATAAAATAATGATAAAAGGAACTTCCTTAGTTTTACAGAAGTTATATAACAGAAATCTATAGCAAACATTATATTTAATTGAAGAAACTTTGTTTCATTTACTGGAGGTCCTGATCAACAGATTAAGGAAGGAAAAAGAAATTAAATGTAGGAGTTGGAAGGGAAGAGGTAAGACTTTATTTTCACATGATATAATCAGATACAAGATGAAGCTATCAAATTAAATTGCATTTCCCTGTGCTACAATAATCAACTCAAAATTTAAGAAATAATAACAGAAGAAACCATAAAGTTTCTGGTACTTAACAGAAACAAGAATATATAGAACCTCTATGGGAAAGTCAAATAAATAGAAAGATATTCTGTATTCCTGCATGAGATCTAATATTATACAGATCATAATCTTCCTTTCACATTGATTTATAAACTCAGTGCTATCCCAGTAACTATGGAGTGACAAATTACTCCAAAACATAATAGCTTAAAACAAGAATAGTCATTCTCTCTCACAGCTTTTGGTAGTCCGCTCTCCCAGGCATTTTTGTCTTTTGGGCCTCCCATGAGGTTGCAATCAGCTGATGGCTGTGGATGGGACCATTGCAAAGGCTTTTCACTCACATGTCAGTGCCTGGTCTGGGAAGACTCAAGCAGTTGGGGCTTGAACAGCTGGGGATCCGTGGGCATCTCTGTTTATGTGCAAGCTTTCTGCTTGATCTCCCCAGCATGGTGCCTTCAGGGTAGCTGGACTTCTTACACGTTGGCTCAGAGCCCCCACATCCCTTGTCCTAAGAGAGAACCAGGGGGAAGCCTTTTTGGATGCAGCCTTGGAAGTCACGTAGCATCACCTCTGCACATTATTGATTCAGGCAGGTTGTGAAGGTCACTCTAGGTAGAAGGGAAGGGAACATAGACTCCATATATCACTAGAAGAATGTTAATATCATTGTAAAAAGAGCATGTGGGATGAAACATGTACTGGTGCAAACGTCTGTGGAAAACAGTCTGCCTCAATTGCAGTTCCATTCAGAATTATAACTGGATTTTTTGGGGAAGAACTTTTATTCTTAAATGCATTTGAAATAACAAAGCCAACTTTTGTAAGGAAAAAGGGGACTTTTGCACCAGGTACTGTAAGCTACCAAGCCATCGTACTAAAAGCAGTATGGTATCTATGCAAGAACAGGTAATAGACAAAAACGGAATAGGATAAAGATCTCAGAAATAGACCCATGTATATATAAGAACTTAATATACTATAAAAAAGGTACCACAAATCAATGAGGAAAGGATGGATTACTCAGTAGATAGTGTTGGGAAAATTGACTTACTAGATGGAAAAACATAAACCAGATCGCCACGTAATATCCCATACAATGGTAGATTCTGGAAGAATTAAAGGCCTAAATGAAAGTGGTAACACCACAAAATTAATAGCGGCCCAGTATCCCTTATCCACAAATGTGAAATGCAGAAAGCTCTGAAAACCAAAAGCTCTTTGATAACCCACATGGCAGCAAAAGTTGAGTTGAGGTGAGGCTCTTTATAATCATTTATTTATCCTGCCTAATGTGAATGTCACATATTTCACTGCAGTGTTTTTTCAAACTGTTGTTATGAAAACTTTCAAACATTCAGAAAAGTTAAAAGGATAGTCCAGTGGGCACCTGTATATCTACTACCTGAACTCAATGCTTATCAATTTTCTGTATTTGCTTTATCTATATATGTGTATATGTATATATTTTTTCTTTTTTTGCTGAACCATTTGAAACGTTGCAAACATTGTGATACTTTATCTGTATATACTGCTAAGAATAGGTATTTCCTAAGGAAAAGGACATTTTCCTACAGAATCATAATAGTCACATTTTAAAAAGTTAACAATAATTCCATAGTATCATCTAATACCCATATTCAGACTTCCCCAATTATCCCCAAAATGTTTTTCCCCACTCAACACATGTTTCTGGAGCATTTGAACATTATTTGTTTACTGTTCATTGACTAATGTTTAGTGAACATTATTGAACACCTACTGTTGTAAGTCACTATGAAAAATACAAAAATAGATGTGTTCGCTGTCCTTGGGAACAATCTAGTGTGGGAGAAACAAACATACGCAAAAAAATATGACGCAGGACAGGCTGCAGTAAGTGCCATAATACGGGCAGAAACAATACTATACGGACATGAAGCAAGGAATCATCGATTCCTTCTGAAGGGAGCCTTCCTCCTGCTATAGCGTGTTGGGAAAACAACTGAATCCTCTTCCTGGTCCTAACTCATTCTCTCTCTTTTCGGACCTTAGAGTGATTCTAATTTGAGGGATGTTTGGCCTTAAAGAGACCCAAAATATACATTTTTATATGGTTTTATCGAACTAAGATCCAGCCAAGGTTCATACATTGTATTTGGTTGGTATGTTTCTTTCATTTCTCTTGATCCAGAACTGTGTGTGTGTGTGTGTGTGTGTGTGTGTGTGTGTGTGTGTGTGTGTGAGAGACATTGACTTCTTGTGACGACCAGAACCAACCGACTTATAGAATGTCCCTCATTCTGGATTTGTCTGATTGTTTTCTCATGGTGTCATTTAACCTGTTTCTCTAGATACTATCCTTTGTATTTCTTTGTCAGCTGGAGGCGAGGTCTGGATTAGTTTCAGTTTAAACATTTTTGACAAGAATATAGGTGTTGTTGCTATGTACTTCATATTGTATGACATAAGGAAACACGTAATGAATGTCAGTTTTTTCCACCATAGTTCTGTTAAGTTTGATAATTTGGTTAAGATGGTGACTGCCAGATCTTTGCCTTGTAAAAGTACTTTTTTTTTCTCTTTGCAGTTAGCAAGTTACTTACAGGGAGATTCATTGGTGACTTGCAAATATCCTGTTCTCCAACAACCAAATTATTTTAGTGTTCTGATGATAATATCTAATGGTTTTATTATCCATTGGTGATCCTTACCTTAATCAATTATTTCCTTGGTGGGTCACTTCAAAACTATTAATGTGTATAATATGTGCTGTCCTAGACGTTACTTAGGAGTATTACATGACATCACCTTTCTTAAGTCTGGAACCATCTGAATTCCAAAACTCCTCTAGCCCTGAGGTTTGCAGATAAGGGATTATAAAAAAGTAGGGAAAAGTGCAGAGTATCTTTGTGTCACAGGAGCAAGGAGGAACTTTGTAAAGCACAAATAAGGCAAAAAAACACAGATGGTGTTTAAAGCTTTGAGACTCAGAAGGGAGAGGATGTAGAAAGAGAATAATGGGGTGTCAGGACTGAGCCTTGAAGCATAGACCATTATTATTGGTTGGGAGGAAGAGGAAGAAACAGAAAAGGAGACAGAGCAACCAGTGGGGTGAGAGGACAACCAAAGGAGCACAGTTTAGAAGCCAAGTGAAGACAGTGAGTCACCGAGAAGGGAGAGATGACCTGGCCCTACTCCTGTGAGAGCTCAGGTAGACGAGGACCGAAAGGTGACTGTTAGGTATGGCAGCGTGGGTGCCAGTGGTGCCCTTGACAAAGCAGTTTTGATGGAGTGGTAAAGGGAAAAACATCTGATTGGAGTGGGTTTAGGGTGAGAGGGAAGAAAGGCGTTATCGAGTATAGACAACCTTTTGGAGGAGTTTTTGATACAAAGCCATGCAGAGAAACGGCGAGATAGCTGTCAGGTGAAGCGGAGTTAAGAGAAGTCATTCTTCCAAAATTAGAGAAATATTAGCATATTTGTTTGCTGATGGGAAGGATAAAGAGGAAAAAAAAAATAAAGTCACATAGGCCAGAATAACCACCCACATTTTGCAAGCACACCTATAAACCAGAGGATGCACGTAAAGTAGATTTAAATGGTCGCTCCCAGGGGAGAAGGTCTGCAGGGAGGAGGATGGAGTGACCCCTGGGGATGAAAGGACGCAAGAGAAAGGCCTCGCTCAGACCAGTGTGCCGTAAACTGTGCAGCGTGATCCAATCAGCCGGCGCACCGGAAGATTGAAACAGAGGCCTCGGAGGAGCAGCCTGACATCTTGCAGTGAAACCGGTCAGCCAGCCTCCGCTCACAGACACGTGAGGGTAGAATAAAGCCATCTGCAAGGTGTCAAAATGTAAGATAATTATCAATAATTACCTCTGGGGAGTTGAAGTGGGGACCTGTCCTTTTCCCCTTTTGTACTGGTGGTGGTTGTAAAGTATCTGTGACTTAACTAAGCAGTTTTACTTTGTGAAATTCACCCAAGGATGAAACTGGACAAGTGCCCAAGATGCTCAGGTGCTGCCAAGACGCAGCGTGGTTTCTGTTACTGAAAAACTGAGGACACTGCTAAACGTCTAGCTGTAGGAAATTAGCTAAATAAATTCTGGCTCCATACAGTAGGGTCCTACATAACCGTTTCTTAAAAGAAATGAGGGAGATCATATCATTTCCATGGAAGAAAATGTATTTTAAAATGAAAAAGTAGATCTCAAAATAGTGTAGATGTAAAGAAAAAAAAGCCTTAAGATATAAATATTTTAATCCAGAAATATATTTTAAAAATAAAACCCTTTTCTGTCACATAAAACTGGCCTCAGAGTTTAGAGTTCAGTGCCAGCTTTCCCCGAGAGGGCAGCACACTGGGAAAGCCTTCAGCTGGAGGAAGGTGGCAGTTAGAATTGGCGAACATTTTGTAATATGCTTAAGTGATTGGGGAAGAAAATCCACAAGCATTACGCCATCCCCAGCAGTAGAAAGAAAGAAGGTGGCTTGCCAGGCCAGGGCGGGGGTCTCAGTCTGTGTGGAGAGCAGGCAGTGGGGCAGCCGCACTCCTGTGACGAATTCCTTTCTCAGGAGGCCAAGTTGGGTTCTAATCCATACCCTCTGTTCCTTTTTTATGGTTGATCTGGTTGATTGATTTTGCCTATTAAAGCCAAACTCAAACATTTGTCAGCCCCAAAAGTTAAAGACCCAGTGATCTAGTTCTGGAGTGTGACCTCTGGAGGAAGAGAGAGAGCCCCAGGTGTGTGCGAGGGTCTCCAATACCAGCCGAGGCCGTGAATGGAGGCCCAGGATTGTTCTAGGGTCTGGAGTCTGTACAGCAAGGTCCGCATCTCCAGCCCTGTATCCTGCCTCCCTCCAGGGCTTGAAATGTAATCTCCCTAATCCAAGTTTAGGAGTTGGCCCTGGTAGCTAAGGCTGTAAGAACACACTTCCCTTTTCACCTTGTATCTATTCCTTACTTGTCTGACCCTTTTTCCTCTTCTGTGAAATGGACCTGAAGCTCCCTCACCAAGTTATTTTGAGTGCACTCAAGAAACGTGGGGGTCCACTCCCTCCTCCCTGGTTTCATTCAGCAAGTGGATGGAATCAAGCTGATGCCTGAGGAGGACCAATGGGGCCAGAGAAAGGGGGGGAAATAAAAAAGAACAAAAAGAAAGAAGGCAAGAAGAGTTGCTTTACAGATAGATGTCTACAGTCGGAGAACTTCATTTGTGTTTTTATTTTTTGTTCTGGACCCCAGGGATATGTACTCTAAATATTCTTAGCTGCTCCCTTTTACTTCTCGTATCCACCATATCTGCACACGTGTTTAAGTGCAGTCCCTTAAGTGTTATTTTCCCTCAAGGCTCAGACTTGGATCCTTATACGTTCTCCTGGACTGGGCTTATCTGTTCCCATGGCTTTTTTTTGCCTTTTTTTTTTAAACTGTTTCTAGGCTAATCCATATCTCCAGTCCAAATCTTCTCTCTGGGCCTCAGTTCCTTACAGCAGATACAGCAGATAGCTCTATTTCCATTTCCCTCACATTCCCCAAACGTGATATGTCCCAAACTGAACCATCATCTTTATCCCTGCGCTCCCTTTCTATTAGCCATCCTCCTTCAAGGATTCGTATGTCCATGAGAACCACTATCTACTCAATTTCTGAAGCCAGAAACTTGATCATCATTGTTAAGTACTTTTGCACTCATTCCTCTCACTTCTAGGATAAAAAAATCCAAGAGAATTAATCCATTAGAAATCTTTCTCTTTCTTTTTTGGGCCACACCACGCGGCATGTGGGATCTTAGTTCCCAACCAGGGATCAGACCCGTGCCCTCTGCCCTGGAAGTGCGGAGTCTTAACCACTGGACCACCAGGGAGGTCCCCGAGATGTTTTGTTTTGTTTTTTATTGTTTGTTTGTTTGTTTTTGGTTGCATTGGGTCTTTCTTGCTGTGCGCAGGCTTTCTCTAGTTGCAGCGAGCTGGGGCTACTCTTCATTGCGGTGCGCGGGCTTCTCACTGCAGTGGCTTCTCTTGTTGTGGAGCACGGGCTCTAGGTGCACAGGCTTCAGTAGTTGTGGCACATGGGCTCAGTAGTTGTGGCACACAGGCTCAGTAGTTGTGGCTTGTGGGCTCTAGAGCTCAGGCTCAGTAGTTGTGGTGCACGGGCTTAGTTGCTCCGCGGCATGTGGGATCTTCCCTGACCAGGGCTCGAACCTGTGTCCCCTGCATTGGCAGGCGGATTCTTAACCACTACGCCACCAGGGAAGCCCCCCGAGATGTTTTTAATCCATATACTTTTCCACCAGGATTGGGCACAACGTGTAAGGAGACACCAAAAAAATAGGTAATCAAGATAAATAATTGTTCAGAGTTGAGTCGACCAGAGGTCCTTTCTGGATTCTGAATCCACCAGATGGCCCATTGGGCAGCCAGCCCAGAGGTCCCAGTAGCACAGGGGACCTTAATGTTTACCAGGGGTTGGCAGCATAGCCTGGCCCAGGCCTGCTTCTCTCCATTCACATGATTTCTGGCCTGAATGACTGAGCAGCCCCCTAACTGTAGAAAATAGATTCATCCTCCAATGTCCACCCACTAGAGACAGTGGCCTATGCATAAAATTGAGCATTAACAGTTTAACACATAGGATTAGCTATGTTGTCACACATGCACTCACACAAAAGCACCAAGTAGAGCAGAGAGCAGTTTTAGCTTTAGATTGTCCTATCAACCCCCCATCCTTTTGCAGGTAAAAAATGTAAACAGAGCTCTGGCATGAGTCATCCAACTGGAAGCCGATGCCTTTGGGACCAGCAGTCCCAGGCCTACACTGAGAGGAGGCACTGCAGTGGATGGAACTCCTGCCTTCACCTCTGAGATGCAGGGACCTTGTTGGCCCAGTGATGAAGCCCAGGTGCTGCCATTCTTCATACCCTTCCCGTGTGCCAGCAGCGAGGAGTGAGGCTTCCTTTTACAGTCCCTCTGCTCTCTCCCTCCCCAATCCTGGACCATTTGTCAACCAGTTATCTAGTGGGTGAAAGATGGCATTTTA
This sequence comes from Delphinapterus leucas, assembly GCF_059928025.1. Taxonomy (NCBI): domain Eukaryota; kingdom Metazoa; phylum Chordata; class Mammalia; order Artiodactyla; family Monodontidae; genus Delphinapterus; species Delphinapterus leucas. The sequence continues at coordinate 48,463,523 of NC_143148.1, forward strand.
AAAATTGAGACCAGAGGACTTCCCTGGTGGCGCAGTGGTTGAGAATCCGCCTGCCAGTGCAGGGGACACGGGTTCGAGCCCTGGTCTGGGAAGATCCCACATGCCACAGAGCAACTAAGCCCGTGAGCCACAACTACTGAGCCCATGTGCCACAACTACTGAAGCCCATGTGCCTAGAGCCCGTGCTCTGCAACAAGAGCAGCCACTGCAACGAGAAGCCCGCGCACCACAATGAAGAGTAGACCCTGCTCGCCGCAACTAGAGAAAGCCCAAACGCAGCAACAAAGACCCAACACAGCCAAAAATGAATTAATTAATTAAAAAAAAATTGGGACCAGGCTTCCCTTCACAAGTTGATCATTTGCTGGCTTTTGCAGTAATGAGCTTTCTTTTCCCTTTCCTTTCCTTTTTTTTCTTTATTTTTAAACCTCCCTCTGGTGCAGAGGGTTGAGTTAACGCTGTTGCTCAATTTGTGGCATATTGTCCTTGGTCTGGGTAAGGCTGTTCTCTTGGTTTTAGTCACCTCTACCTTGATTTCCTCGCATTTCTTCGTCTTCTCCATTCCCCTCCCCTCTGTAGCCAACCATGCAAATGTGCTCGATATATATTCTCTTATTGGTATATTAGGAATTGTTGCTTTGTGTGCATATGTGGAGTTTTTGGATTTGAATTTTTGTTGATCACGTACACACATCTTTAACTTCACTGGCTTGGTGCTCCAGATCCTTTGTGTATCTTTACTCGGCACTGTGTTCATATCTCTCCTGTGTGTGTGTTTAGTCCATTGCTGATGCCTGCTGTGCACCACTTCACAGTGTACAGGCTCCACGTGGCACTTACCCATTCCCGTTCCTCATCCGGGCTGCCTGCAGCTCACTGCTACCCCGCTCTGTGCTGCGGTGAACTTCCTCTGCTGCCTTCTGATTGGCCTGTGGGAGGATTTCTCAGGGAAACATACCAGAGGTGGGCTTGCGGGATCATAGACCAGTGAACTTTCTACGATCATTTCTTCTGGGGATTCAAAAGAGGTGATTGTATCCCATTTCTCTCCATTTTCTCCTAAGTGCTAGGAAGGTATGTTGCTTAGGCTGCTGTAGCTTTTAGCCTAGCTCTGGAGTCTTGCAGTGATACCGTCCAGAGAAGAGACAAAGGTTGGGGCTTAGTCTCTTGTGGGTCAGTTTGAAGTTTGAGTTTCTTCGCTCTGAATAGTTCGGACTCACTCTGCTCCTTTCGTGTCCACATACAAAATGATCTGCGACTGCTGACGGTTGTTCTGGTGTCCTGTTGTCCATGGCTGTTTCTAGACCTCTTGTATGGAGGCAGCACGGTGTAGGGGAAGGAGGCCATACAACGGAGTTGGGCCGGCATAAGCACACGTTTGACTTTTCCGTGTGCTTGGCAGCCCAGTCCATGAGCTGCAGTCATGCCGTCAGGCCACAAAGTGGGTGTGGAGGGCCCAAGTACAAGGGCATACAGCACAGAGCCTTTCGGGGGGCCCATACCTCTTCCCCCTTCTCGGCTCGCCACTTATGAGACACGAAAGCCTCCAGCAAGAGTGTTGAGAGGAGAGAGCACAGTGGTCCGTGAGTTGGTGTCTAAAGAGTACTGAGCTGTATTAAAACCTTTCACATGGTGAAATATTTATGGATAAACTTATTGTCTGTAATTGGCTTCAGAATGATCCAGGTGTTGGGGGTAGTGGGTGAGGTAAAGATAGGTGACCATATGATTTGTTGTCCAATCCCAGGCATGTTTGAGACTGAAAGAGGGGGCTTTTTTTGCATTTTATTTTATTTTTTTTTATACAGCACGTTCTTATTAGTTATCCATTTTATACATATTAGTGTCTACATGTCAGTCCCAATCTCCCAATTCATCCCACCCCACCCCCGCAGCTTTCCCCCCTTGGTGTCCATATGTTTGTTCTCCACATCTGTGTCTCAATTTCTGCCCAGCAAACTGGTTCATCCTGAAAGAGGGGCTTCTAATTACACCAGGACAAGTTTAAACCATGATTGTCCCCGCAAACCAAGACAAGGACATCCCAGGGGAAAATGAGACAGAATTGACCCTGAGTTGATCACTGTTAAACCTGGGTGATGAGTACCTGGGAGCTCATTATATCCTATTTTTTGTATGTCTGAAATTTTCCATAATAAAAAGACTTTATAAAAGGCAGTGTAGGGCTTCCCTGGTGGCGCAGTGGTTGAGAGTCCGCCTGCCAATGCAGGGGACGCGGGTTCGTGCCCTGGTCTGGGAGGATCCCACATGCCGCGGAGCGGCTGGGCCCGTGAGCCATGGCCGCTGAGCCTGCGCGTCCGGAGCCTGTGCTCCGCAACAGGAGAGGCCACAACAGTGAGAGGCCCACGTACCGCAAAAAAGGCAGTGTATCTGTCAGACTGCTGAAGCATTCAGAAGCCCTCCTATACAGGAAATGGCTATTGGGTTCCTAGGCAGCCCCTACCTAGGGTAGAAAGCCCAGGTCACCCCGTGCTGCTCTTCCACCACCTCTGGGCACTGCCCTTCGGGGGCAGGATGGGGAGGTGGGGCCCTGCCTGCTGTTGTTGGTAGGAGGAATGAGAAACTTGAGGGTATTCTAGCTCAACATGACTTGGTTTGGGGGCAGGAAAAAAGGTCAGCCCTTTTTCCTGTCCCCAGAACTTTCAAGGCCTGCCCAGGTGGCAACCGAAGCAGCACATCCGCTCCACACCCCAGTGCTGGTGGCAGGGGTGCCTGCAGTCTGTGCACATGCACGTGTGATTATTTTCCACACTCTCATCAGGACCACGGGGTTGGGCAGGAAGCAGCATGACTGCAGTGGCGTTTTAACCGACATGATCCCACTTAACCCTCACCGTGGTATAGCAGTTGCTGGAGCCTTGAGTGGTTGAGGGTAACCTCTGCTGGGAATGGACTCAAACAAACAGTCTGACATCCCCTGAGTGGTGGCTGTTTTAGGTGGTTGTCTAGGAAGGTGAGCGGGAACGGGCAGATGTCAGAGAGAGAGTCTTTATGGGGGACCAAAAAGCAAGCGCAGCAACATGGGGGGAGCCGGGAGAGGAGGAGGGTCACCCTTCTCAGATGCCGCTGATCACTGGAGAATTGACTTTCAGATACCACCATGTGGAAGTCATTGGTAACCTTGGTAAGAACGATTTGGGGGATTGGAGTAGTTCAAGAGGGAATGGAAGGAGAGGGAGTGAAGAAAGCCTTTACAGACAGCTCTTTGAAGGTGCTTTTCATTGTAAATGGGACAGTTGTTAAAAGTGGGGGTGGGATTGAGAGTATTGTGTAAGATGGGGACCACTGCATGTATGCTGACTCAGTAGAGAGGGAAAATGCATCTAATGGAACTTGTTGTAAATGGCCCTCTGGTATGCTTTAGCAAATATTAAGTGACCCTGATCATGAGGGAGAGGAGGCCCTGGTTCAGTTTCCTGTTTCCCTTGGAGTTCCCTCTTCTCCAGGCTAAAAGTAAGTCATAAATGTTCGGACTGTCCTCAAATATCTGTTTTAACGTGCTTTCATCTTTTATTTACAATCTTTCTCTTGTTTTCCAAATGGTTCTGAACTTTTGGGTTTTAAATCTGAATCTACAGATTCATTCCTGAGAAAAACACAGCTATCAGCAGAACCTGGCATGTTATTTCAGGAGGCTGATGGATCCTCTGACGTCTGTTCCAGGAGCGTCCAGTCATGAGGCTGAGTGTCGGATACATTCCCTACACCATCAGTCACTTAAGGCTCTGAAAATGGCGGAAAAAATGAGAGCCCTGAGGCCTTGTCTTCTCTCTTCTTCTCTAGATCATCAGTTCCTTGAGGGGAGAAAATATATTTAATGTCTTGGCTTGTTTCCTTACCACTTAATAATAACTGGAATAAAAATGAGTGAACAGGCAGACTGACTCACTTAGTTGCTCATCCTACTTGAGTGTGGCACATACCTAGCTGTACACTTGTCAGTGATGCACCAAGAGAGGATGCCATGCTTCGGTAATTTTCGGTAGAGCCAGGAACCCCAGTAACTTCTGCCTTTAAAAAGTTGATCCTTGGGGCTTCCCTGGAGGTGCAGTGGTAAAGGATCCGCCTGCCAATGCAGGGGACATGGGTTCGAGCCCTGGTCCGGGAAGATCCCACATGCCACGGAGCAGCTAAGCCCGTGCACCACAACTACTGAGCCTGTGCTCTTAAACCTGCGAGCCACAACTATTGAGCCCACGTGCCACAACGACTGAAGCCTGCACGCCTAGAGCCTGTTCCCCGCAACAAGAGAAGCCACCGCAATGAGAAGCCCGCGCACCGCAACGAAGAGTAGCCCCCACTCGCAGCAACGAAGACCCAGTACAGCCAACAACAACAAAAAAAGTCCATCCTTTAGGAAAATAACCACATCTCCTATTATATTTTGCATTGGTTTCCTGTTACTGGTGTAACAAATTATCACAACACAAATTTATTCTCTTAAGTTTCTGGAGGTGAAATTCTGAAATGGTCAAGGTGTTGCCAGGATTGCATTTCTTGTGGAGGTTCCAGAGGAGGACCCACTCCCTTGCCTTTTCCAGCTCCTAGAGGCCGCCGGCTTTCCTTGGTTCATGGCCCCTTCATCCGTCTTCAAAGCCGGCAGCCAGCATTTTCAAATCTCTCTCTGGCATCTGCTTCCCTGGCTCTGTCTCCTTTCCCTTATAAAGAGCCTTGTGATTCCACTGGGCCCACCTCAGTGATCCAGGATAGTCTCCCATTTTAAAATCCGTAATTTATCACATCTGCAAAGCCCTTTTCACCATACAAGATAACATTTGCAGCTTCCAGGGATTAGGATGTGGGCACCTTTGGGGGACCATTATTCTGCTAACCAGACATTTCTATACCTCTTTACACATATGTTCTCATTTAGTGGCTAGGTTGGTAAAATGATTCCTGTTTTACAGGAGAAAGTGCAAGGTCAGAGAGGTTAGACCAATTTCCCTTGGCCCCAGAATTCATGGCTTGAATGCTGGACTTCTGGCTCCTGTCCACCTCGTTCCATTCTGTTTGGCTGCTTGTGTTTTAGTTCTCCTGTCTTCCATAGATTTCAGTTAGTGATACTTGTCAATATTTAGGTTCTTAATGCCAATATTTGGGGAAGTCGATGTGCTGACTTGACGAAATAAGGGAATGTCAAAACCTATGTAAACATAGTCATCGAGGCAAAATAGCAAAGTGAAGAAAGAATTTAATTCCCAGTTGGCATGGCCTTCCCATTCCCCATAAACATACATGTGTAAGGTCCAGGACAGAGACTGCTTAGTGGCTTACTATTTTGTCCACTAACATGTACTTGGTTTTCATGTTAACAGCATATTACTAATATTTTGCTTGCCAGCCAGCCACACTATGTACCATTAGGAGATCCCAGACTTTTTTTAACCTTGGAACTATTAGGAGTAAAGATTTAGGAGGTAGTGCTGCGTTCTTGCTACCATGTTGGAATCTCTTCCTCTGCCCTCCTTGCTCCCCCGCATCCCCCGCTCCCATTTTTGTCTCCCAGGCTCCCAAGTAGTCTGAGCCAGTCTAGTATAATAGCGCACTTTCCATGTCTTGATAGAAGTCATTCACTGTTTCAGGGAGCTTAGAATCGATGACCCTTCTTGCCCATGCTTTGTGTCTGGAGGGTCCACGGGAAATACTTTTTAAACTCACTGGTCAGTACCTCATAGCTCTCTAGGGTCTCCCCGTCTCTTTCTCTGTGGTACTCAAAGCTGTGGATGACAGAAAAGCAAACACTGAAACGTGAAGGTCTTCTCTTACCCTGACAGTTCTCTTTCATAGGATTGATCACTCCACTGCTCTTGAGCTCTCAGAACAACCCCATTCTATTCTCTTGGCTTCTGCCTCTTCAGGTGTCTTTTTTTTTTTTTTTTTTTTTTTGCGGTATGCGAGCCTCTCACTGTTGTGGCCTCTCCCGTTGCAGAGCGCTCTGGACGCGCAGGCTCAGCGGCCATGGCTCACGGGCCCAGCCGCTCCGTGACATGTGGGATCTTTCTGGACCGGGGCACGAACCTGTGTCCCCTGCATCGGCAGGCAGACTCTCAACCACTGTGCCACCAGGGAAGCCCTAGGTGCCATTTCAAAGCACAGTTGTGGCCGACAGGACCGTATCCTCTGAGTTCCTTCTTCCAGAGGATGCCCTGCTGAGAAGGGACCAGGTCTAGGTCCAGGCAAGAAGCCAGCCAGTGTTCATTTTGCTAAATAACATAACCAAGCTCAGCCTGCAGTGTTGCTGCATGCCAGGGTCCAAGCCAGAGCTGATAGTTTTTATGGAGTGAATACAGCAGCACGTGTTCTGCATCCTGAGATTATATTGGGAGCTGTGGTGGAGCCTTCTAGCAGACCTCCGGTGACACGAAGGCCAGGGCTGTCGGCATGAACAGGTGCAAGTTCTGCAGTGCTAGGAAAATGGCATTTTTTAGTATGAGCAGTCACTTAGATGTGTGTCATGTCCATGCACCTGGTGAGTTAGATACTGGCTGAACATGATCTAATAGTGTGTTCAAGTGTTTTCCTTCTTGTCAGTGAAAAATCTCTATCAGGCGTATATATGGGCATGGGGATGGACAATGCCTTCAGGAACCCAGAAATAAACTCTTGGTCCTGTATGGATTATGTGTGAAACTCTCCTTTTTTGTCCTTTTCCCTTTCCTAAATCTCCTTTTCTCCTCCACCTCCACCTCCAAACAAACACACCATAAAAAAAAAAGTTACTTGAAGGTTGGAAAATTTAAGTATATCAACAAAGACCCCACGACTTATAGCACAGGGAACTCTACCTGGTATTCTGTGATAACCTATATGAGAAAAGAATCTTCTTTTTTTTTTTTAATTCTTAATGTAGCCTTTTTTTTTTTGGCTGCGTTGGGTCTTCGTTGCTGTGCACGGCTTTCTCTAGTTGTGGCGAGCGGGGGTGCTCTTTGTTGCAGTGTGTGGGCTTCTCATTGCAGTGGCTTCTCTTGTTGTGGAGCATGGGCTCTAGGCACGTGGGCTTCAGTAGTTGTGGCACGCAGCCTCAGTAGCTGTGGCGCGTGGGCTTAGTTGCTCTGTGGCATGTGGGATCATCCCGGACCAGGTGTCGAACCCATGTCCCCTGCAGTGGCAGACAGATTCTTAACCACTGCGCCACCAGGGAAATCCCGAGAAAAGAATCTGAAAAAGAATGAATATATGTATATGTATAACAATCATTTTGCTGTACACCTGAAACTAACACAACATTGTAAATCAACTATATTTCAATAAAATTAAGATGTTAAAAAAAAGGCCCCAGGACTTGGAAAAGATATAGGCCAGCAATAGGGCAATTCCCAGCATAGGCCTGTTTCTCTGGGAAAGTCTGCTGAGGGCAACTATTGTGAGTGAGGCTAGACCTGCATGACTGGTGTCTTGCGCAGACTGCATGCCCCCTAGAATTGGGAGAAGTGAGGCTCCTTTTCTGTGGTTAACGTGGAGGCAGTCCACCTCCGCTGGGGGAGATAACTGCCTTCTTTGCCTAAAACCCAGGTGTTTACATTCCCTTTGTCTTTTTTGAGGGAAGGTGGTCCTTGGCCCCACTCAGTGCTGTTGAGTTTGTGAAGAAAAGGCTAGGGAATTCTGCCTACTCCTAAGATGTGCTCTGGCATTGCCCAAACACCAGAAAGCCCCCTCCAGCAGCGGCTGTGGGTGTTGGATCCAGGGGGCATGGGTGTGTTGGGGATTGGAATGAAGGAGGGTTGGCCATTGAGAGGAAAGCATGGTATCCAGCTAAGTAACTAGACATTTCCTGGCCAGACTTGTCTATCCTATTGCCTGGCTTTAGGTAATCCCTAATATTTAAGCATTTGAAGAAATTCTGGCTTGCCCTTTGGATACTAGACCATCTTCCTCTTTTAACGTATAGTCTATCCTTTAATTAAGACATCTCTAAAATAAAAGCCAGATGTTCATCTGGAAACCACATCCACACTTTTTGAGTCATGATTGGATGCCCCTAAACTTGCCCAAGCATGGTAGGCCATGTGACAAGGGATTATTGGTTGACATTCATGTTTCCTGTTCAGTAGCTGGGAACTTGATCACTCTCACACTGAGACTTTCATCTTTTTTGTGTTTGTACCTGCTCAGGCTCAGATCATCAGACTATCATGTCCCTACTTGCCCCCCTCCCCATAATCCCTCTCCTAAACAGTCCTTCCTGGGCCTCTCTCTGGAAGAAATGGGTTAGAGGGTCAAAGGGAACAAGACCAATTAGTAGCTGTAGTTCCTGCTCCTGGCAAACGCTTTGCCCATTCTTCTCTTGGCTGGAATGCTGGTGTTGGGCTCCACCTGGCAGGAGTGCAGCCCAGACTTGCCGTGGCAGCAGGTGGGTTTGAAGTCACCAGGCACACGTCCATGTGCACAGCCTGCAGCTCTTCCCTTTGTTCCCACTGTAGATACGTCATTGAGCCTGTTCTGTTTTGTAATAAATGAACAGGATAGACGTATTGAGTATGTGACTGGGATTCAGTCTGTATATTTTTAAAATATTTACATATGTGTTTTTCATATATTCATTGATTCTAAGGCATGTCCATGTCACAGTTTAACAACTAAACACAATTTAACTTTAAAATCAGGATGTGTCATATAATCACATGTTCAAATTATAATTGACAGCTTTTTTCTCTCTCTCGGAGTGTCATACTGGTGCCTGTTAAAATTGATGGCATCTTAGAGTCCACAAAATACATTGTGTAGTGTCAGCTCATTTTGCAGTTCTTTGCCTGAAGAATTTGTGAATTTCCTCAAATAGCCAGATTTACCAGCAAGCCTCAGTATATTCAAGTTGCACTGGATGCAGCCAAGTAAAATGGCCACATCACATTTCACATGGCTTTGCTCTGCACAGAGCACTCACACATCCACCTTTGGTTGGGTTTTAGAACTATATTGGACAGTAGGCAGGACACTATGCAAATATTGCTGAGGAGCTTGTACAAGGCCACCTGACTTAGTGATTGGGAGAGCCTGTTTCTTCTGACTCCTAATATAATTTTCTTTCTTCCAAACCAGTCAGCCTACAATTCAGAAACAGCAAAAATATGTTGGGAGTGGAATCTACCATGCTTAGAGTAGAGAATAGAGATCACTACTGAGAGAATCTTGTTGGGAGTGGAATCTACCATGCTTAGAGTAGAGAATAGAGATCACTACTGAGAGAATCTTTATAGTAGGCAAAAATTGGGAATCTAAACACCCACAGAACAGCTAAGCACAATATATTATCACTATAGAATGCATAGACATTGAAAATGACAGGTATGCGGATTGTTGCTGATACAAAGAGAACGTGTATTTAAAAGGGGGAAATATGGATATCCAGGCAGAGAGGATTCTGGGAAGGTGTGACCAGAATGCATGTCTCATCTCTTTGATTCTGATGCCAACCATTGACCTCTTTCAGCAAGCAGGGGCAGGTGGGGCTCAGAGGAGTCAGAAAGGCTGAGTTTCTGAGCAAATGCTAAGACAGAGAAGTTATGGAAGAGGAGGCAAGAGACCCAGAAGATGGAACCAAGACACTTGACATACCAGTAATAGGAGTGCTAAAAGGAGAAAAAGGTAAAGGAAGGGCATATCAGTCAGGACAGGCTAGGACTAGGTTAAAATGTAATAGCAAACAGTCCATAACCTCAGTAGTTTAACTCAACAAGTTTATTTTTCCCCCATAATGCAGTAGCCAGTATAGGTCTGGGAGGAGGGGGCTCTGCTCATTGTTGTTATTCAGGAACAAAAGGTGATAGAGGCTTCATCTCAACATGGTAAATCATGAACTAGTACTTAAAAGTTGGCTTGGAAGTGCACAGATCACTTCTGCTCCTATTTCATTGGCCAACGCAAATCACAACTCCACTTTTAACTTCAAAAGGAAGCAAGTATGGTCCTCCCCTATAGATGGAAGGAGGAAAGCTAGAAATATTTGGTGAACGGCACTCCTGACTTACCACTAGGGGAAATAAGTAAAATACATCTAAGTGTATCCTAGTATAATTTCTGAACTCTTAGGATGCAAAGAAAAGCCTTCCAAGCTTTCAGGCCAAAGGAACACATTATTTACAAAGGAAAAAGAACCACACTGGCATCAGATTTTCTATTTGCAACACCAAGAAGCTGAAGGGTGGTAGAATTTTATCTACAGACCACTGAGGAAAAAAGGAAGGCAACTCAAGAATCCTATACCCAGACAAACTTTTATCTAACATAGTACTGGAAGTCCTAGCCATAGCAATTAGGCAAGAAAAGAGATAAAACACATCCAAAATCAGAAAGGAAAAAGTAAATTATCAAATGACACCTTTTCCAGTGTTTTATTATGAAAATTTCAAACATACAGAAAAGTGGAAAGAAGTTTAACTTATGCATCTTACTTTTTGATGCATTTTGTTCTAATGCAGACATTAGTACACCTCCCTCTAAATGCTTCATTCAGCCTGTCTGTCATTAACTATAGTTCAGTATTTGTTTACACTTTTTTTCTCGTTGAGGTAAAATTTACAAGCAATGAAATCTCAAATCTTAAGTGTACATTCACTGAATTTTGACAAATGCATGCATGTGTGTAACCCAAACCCTCCTCATGACACAGAATGTTTTCATCCCGCCAAAAGGTTCTCTGAATGCTTTTTCAATCAATCTCTGCCCCAACTGCTACCCCCCTAGAGACAGCCACTGGTCTGATTTGTTCCACCAGAGGTTAGCTTTCCCTGTTCTAGAACTTTGTACAATTCCAATTATATGTGCTCTTTCATGCCCTTCACTCAGCATGTTTTTAGTATTCATCCATGTTCCGTGTATCAGTAGTTTATGCTTTTTATTGCTGAGTAGTGTTCTATTGCATTCCATGATTATACCACAGTTTATTTATCCATTCCGTTGACGATCAATTGGGTTGTTCCTGGGTTTTCTTGTTAAGAATAAGGCTGTGATGAACATTCTGATAAATATCCATTTGCGGACATATGTTTTCATTTCTTTTAGGTAATATTTAGATGGGAATTCTTGGGTTAGGCTAGGTGTGTGTTTCGTCTTACAAGGAACTACCAGACCTTTTCCCAAAGTGCTTGTGTCTTTTTACACTCCCTCCAACAATATGAGAGTTCCAGTTGTTCCACACCCTCACCAACATTGTTGTTGTCAATCTTTTAAATTTTAATGTTTGGCATTTTAATAAACAAATGTATTAAAGTTCTCCAGAGAAACAGAACCAATAGGAGATATAGATAAAGAGATTTATTGGTATTATAAGGAATTGACTCATGCAGTTATGGTAGCAAGAAGTCCTGTGATCTGCTGTCTGCAAGCAGAAGACCCAGGAAAGCCCACCAGCTTTAGTTCCAGCCCGAGTCTGAAGGCCTGAGAACCAGGAGAAAACCTATGGTGTACAGCCCAGTCCAAGGGCAGGAGAATACCAGTGTCCCCAAACAAACAGGCAGAGAGCTCAAAATCTCCCTTCCTCTGCCTTTTTATCCTCTTCAGGTCTTCCACAGATTGGATGATGCCATTACTAGGGAGGGCAATCTGCTTTACTCAGTCTACTGATTCAAATGTTAATCTCATCCAGAAACACCCTGACAGACACACCCAGATATAATGTTTAACCAAGTATCTGCACACACCATGACCCAGTCAAGTTGACACATAAAGTTGACCAACACAACAGATAAGTTAGATACACACAGAGACACACACACACTAATGTATTAAATTGATTTTAAGTATCAGTGTGGCTCTCTCCTCATACCTGCTTATGAGAATTTTTTTGGCTTCTGGGGCAACAGGTGAGCCCCAGACCCTAGAATGGAATCTAGAGGCTGAGTCCAGAAGAGAGGTGTTGAAAGAAGCAACAGTCAGAACTGGTGGGCCTGTCCCTAGTCCAGAATGTTTTCCAGGAGAGACTGAACCAGACATCAGCAACTGATAAATTGTGCATTGGTTTCCAGTTATTTCTTTGATAGAGGGAGAGAGAGTGAGTGTGTGTGTGTGTGTGTGTGTGTGGAATGTGATACAGCCTCTGCTCTTGGGGACACATTCGGTACAGAATTGTAAAAGAAAGCCATCCGGTATTACCCCTTGACCTTTTATTTGTAATAAATCCCATTTAATAAAATTCATTTAGTCAAGTCTCAAAGCACCACAAGGATGTGAGAGGGAAAAATCTACACTGGAAACTAGGAACTGGATGGTAGGGATGGAGTATGGGGGTGGGACTCCCTGCGCCCCTAGGTGAGAGAAGTTACATCAGCCCCTCACCCAGACATAGGGCCTGCCTGCATAGCGTGGCTTCCTTTACCCTGGTTGCTCCTTTTGATTCTTCTCCCTTTAGGTGATCCCAGAGACAGGCAGAACTGGGGCAGGGCTAAAATAGCGCATCAGCATAGGAGGGAGGGTCTGAGAGGGAACTGGGGCAATGTGTAGAGCACATGTCCTGCCTGCCCAAGAATCAGGTCTTAAAGGAGAAGGTTGCCGTTTTGGAAAATGAGAAAAACTTTGTATTGCATGATGAATTCTGTAGAGGCTTGAGAGAATTGTTGTAACTTGAGCCGCTTGCCCCCGACCTTACCTCAGTTGCTCTCTCAGTCAAATGGAAGCACCTGGGTGAAGTCCAAGGGGCCCAATTAACCTGACCCAGGAAGACGCTTGATGCACATGACCATGTGTGCATTCCTGGGTCACTCTTGGTTCACTTGCCTGACACCACCTCCCTTTGGCCCGGTGGTAACAGGGTTAAGGCCCTGCACCAGGTGCAGGCTTGTCTTTTCTCGGGAGATTCGGTTTCTGTTCCAGCCGGTCGAATGGCAAGGATTCCCCCACTTAAGCCAGACGCTTGTTGAAAGACAGGAAGCAACTGGGCTCTGGCTGATCACCTCTCTACATAACCTTGGGCTGATCTGGTGACGAGAGGAAGAAAGAAGATGAGGTCTCCATTAGGATCTCTCTCTCTCATTGATTGGGGGTGGGGGGATCCTGCAGCAGCATTTGCTTGTTAGAGCCCACCCAGCACAGAATTGGGAGATTGTAGACAAATTCCCCCTCGGTGCTCTGTCATTCATTCCTCCCTCATTTTGAGAGGCTGGCAGAAAAGGACTAGGAACCGGGTGAGTTCCCTGTCTCTGCCACAGCCTGGTGGGAGCAAAGGCTTAGGGGAACCGGTGTCAGACTTGGCTGGCAAGCCTGAGCTAGCCGACACCTCCCTTCACGCTGTCAGATGTTAAGGACAGAATGCAGGCAGGGCTGCCTCTGAAAAGAGATTAGGCGGGAGAGAGGAAGGCAGCTGGGCGCACGTGCTGTCTGCTCGCCTGGCTTCCAGGGCATGATGGGTAGAGTCTAGTCTCAGCGCAGTTGGGGAGTGTCCTGAGAACTCCACCTGTAGCTTGCTTTCTCACGAAGCATCTCTTACCCGTGTTTTCTGAGTGCTGATGACGTCTCATGAAAATTGACAGAAATGATGTTGATTGGATGACTCTGTGGACCATTGTTTGATCTTTGTTTGCGGGGCTGATTTTAATTCAGTTGGGACTTTTTTCCAAAATGGTATCAAAATTTCCTAGAATTTTTTTAACCTTCAGATGGCTCGTAAACATAGCATTTATTATTACATAGGGCTATTGATGCTGAATCGTGACTGGACAGTTATGAGAAAAGATTGGGGTGGGAGAGTGGTAACATCCATTTTGATCATTGGATGACCTCTTGGGAAAGAAGGTGGGGACACTAGTTTCCCCACCCCCCCCCGCCCCGAGGCTCTCCATATTTTTCCATCCCTCTTACCTTTTGCCCTTTATTTTCCATTTAAAAGGTAATTTGCAAACTCAGTGTCTTAGAACCAATGCTATAGGCTCAGTGCCCGAGTGGAAAGCAGAGCTCTGTCCTTCCATATTAACAGAATTCCCGGGAAAAAATTATCAGTTTTGTTACAGGTTATGAGATTATCCAGGACCATGGGTGCTTCAGGAGAAATTGCTGGGATGATGTGGAAGGTTTGAGGTGAATATTTGGTGCTACCTTGTGTCTTTGTAGCATTTCACATTCTTTTTTTTTTTTCGTAATTTATTTATAAAAATAAATTTTTATAAATTTATAAAAATTTGTGTTGGGTCTTCGTTGCTGTGCACGGGCTTTCTCTAGTTGCGGCGAGCGGGGGCTACTCTTCATTGCGGTGTGCAGGCTTCTCATTGCGGTGACTTCTCTTGTTGCGGAGCATGAGCTCTAGGCTCGTGGGCTTCAGTAGTTGTGGCTTATGGGCTCAGTAGTTGTGGCTCGCGGGCTCTAGAGCGCAGGCTCAGTCGTTGTGGCGCACGGGCTTAGTTGCTCCGCGGCATGTGGGATCTTCCCGGACCAGGATTGAACCCGTATCCCCTGCATTGTCAGGTGGATCCTTAACCGCTGCGCCACCAGAGAAGCCCTCACATCCTTTTTGCCATGTATTTCCTCCTTCTGTACCAGTCAGCCTGTCCCACAGCCCAGGGAACATGGTGCACACTGGGTGGTCAGACTTCCTGGTTGTGTGCCAGCTCTGGCGCTCTGGCTGCGTTACCTTGGGCAAGTGACCTACCTTGGTGTCCTCTTCTGCAAAATAGAGTTAACGTTAGTACCTACCTCATATTCAGGCAAATGAGAAGACACGTAAAGCCCAGTGGCTGCCCACAGCAATGTAAATGCAAGCTGTTACTTATCATCACGTGCACAAGTGGGTGCCACAGAGGTTAGACAGGGACCTCAGTGTGTACAGTGCCACGTCGGCTATACAGAAAGTGCCACACACAGTGCTCCAAAGTTCTGTGCTCTGAAGAGATGCGACCAGCAGTGATGGCCGCTGGCCACCCCCAGCACACTTTTGCATGACCTGTGGCCAATGTGCCCTGCTGGTCCGTCACCCCCATCTCTCGGCCCACCCCCCAAATCCCTTCTCCAGTCTGTTCCTTCCTCCTTGTCAAGCACTGCCTGGCTTGATGATGACGATACCACTGTTCATTTGTTTAGCTTCTTTATAGTGTGCTTTCAGGTTTCTTATCTCATTTCATCCTCAAAAGGGAGGTAAATGTCTCTATTTTTCAGATGAAAAACTGAGGTCCAGGGAGAGTAGATAACTTGCCAAGGTCTTGAGGCTGGAAAAGCCAGGTTATCTTGGTCTTTCCCACTCATGACAGACCCTGAGTTATTTTTTTGAGCCTTACACACACACACACACACACACACACACACACACACGCAGAGTTAGGTGATGCAAGTGGTAATGACCCTGCTTTCATTAGAATATAGGTCTCTCCCTACTATAGTGGTGCTTCCTGCAAGACATAATATTTCCCAGCCCACCTCTTTTTTAAAACCCTGTTCCGAGATGTGTTTCCCAACACCACCAAGCAATTAGCTTAATTCTGATAGCATCTACCTGGAGATAGCATCAGATCCCACAGGTCAAGGGCTCAGTCCCACAAGACTGCCCCCACTTCAGATGCCAATCACAAGTCCGGGTTGTCACCTCTGCTTCTGCCCAGCTGTCTATTGATTGAAGGTTCCCATGCCCCCCCCCACATTTGTTTAATATGCTAGAGTGGCTCCCAGAACTCAGAGAAACATTTTACTTACCAGATCAATGGTTTATTATAAAAGGATGTAACTGCGGAACAGCCCAAGGGGAGAGAAGCACAGGGCAAGGTGTGGGGAAAGGGCACAGGGCCAACACTGTCTCCAGGCACACCACTCTCCTCAGATCTCCATGTGCGCACCGGCCCGGGAGCTCTCCAGACCCTGTCCTTTTGGAGTTTTATGGGGGCTCCATTACATAGGCATGATTGATTCAATCATTGGCCATTGGTGATTGATCCAACCTCCAGGTTGAGGGTGGGGCTGAAAGTTCCAGTCCTCTAATCACATGGTTGTTTCCCTTGGCAACCAGCCCCCATCCTTAGGTTAACTAGGGCTTTCCAGAAGTCACCTCATTAACATAAACTCTGGTGTGGTTGAAAGGGGCTGGTTATGAATAACAAGACACTCCTTTTCATCCTTTCACCTTTGACTCTGGAGCTGTTTCAGGAAGTGATGACAGAAAACCAAATATAATTGGTCTTAGGGAATTCCAAGGGTTTTAGGAGCTCTATGCCAGAAACCGGACAAAGACCAAATACATACTTCTGACTATAAATCACAATATCACACCTGCGGTCAGCTTTTTCTTCCCTAATGGCAAGGACTTTAGATAGGGAGCTAAGAAATCTGATTGTGGTCTCAGCTCCGCCCCTAAATTGTTTGACTGATGGCCTCACTGGGGTCTCTTTATTTATCTGTACAGTGAGGGGACTGGTCTAAACCTGTGAGTCTCAACTTGTTTTTTCCTAGGACATAAACATCGGGTGACATTCCTTCCTAGACCTTCTTGTGGGGTGGCCTTCTTCCCAGCACCGTAGCCGTAACTCGACCCCTCTCCTGTACTCAAGGAATCACGTTGGGATGTGAGGGTTTGAATGATGCTATTGTAGCAACAACAATGACTCTGTTCTGTGTTATCAGAAAAGTGAGTAATGTACGAGGTGAAGGGCTTTTCTTTAGTAAGAAATCACTTTACCACCTCCCAGTGGCTCCATCAGGACATAGTGTTAGAGGACCTGTCAGGAGCACGTCCATCCTGGCCTGCCTGCAGCCCTGAGCCCTCAGCCCGCAGACAGCGTGCTAACTTAGCAAGTTTAAAGTGGAAGCATCCTGTAGTCAAAGCGTTGCAAAACCTTGGTCTTTTTAAAACATTTGTTTAATAAATTTTTTATTTTTATTTTTTTGGCCGCACCACGCAGCATGTTGGGATCTCAGTTCCCCGACCAGGGATCGAACCCGTGCCCCTTGCATTGGAAGCGTGGAGTCTTAACCACTGGACCGCCAGGGAAGACCCAACCTTGGTCTTTTGAGTCAGAAAAAAGGGTGAACAAATCTCGCAATGGCTGGTCATTCTATGGAATGTTATTTAAGTATTGGTTTATTTGCAGGGCACAGCCATGAGGGTAGATTCAAGGGTACAGAGGGGCTTAGGTTAGATGTGAAGAGCATCCTCATTCTACCAGACTCGAGTTCATTACTCACCTGTGCCAGGAAACTGGGGATGGACCCTCCCCCATCACGTTTCTTTTCTGTCTTCTGGTTTCGTCATTAATGGATTCAAAAGCATCCAGAGATCAGAAAATACAACCCTTTCTCAAAGCTTGGCCAGAGTCCTTGGGATGGTAGCACTTCCAAGAATTTTTAGCCAAGACACTTAGACGCTAAAGCTCTTTGAGGAAAGGGGTTGGAGGAATGGGAACGGTGCCACGGAGTCTGAGGTCCACATTGCCTGGAGTGAACCGGACTGTGGATTTTCTGTCTGGTCCTGTAGCTCAGACAGAGCATTGTCACTGAAGAGAGGAGGGTTTGGAGAAAACTTCAAGCAAAGTGCTTGTGCCCTACACGGGAACGTGGGAGCCAGCTTGCTTCCTGTCTGAGCACCACCGGCTGCCAGAGTGGAGGGCTTTCCATACAGAATGAGCGACTCCCCTCGGGAAGGACACTGGTGAAGGCGTGAACTCCTCTTCTCCTGGAGCAGCTAACAGTCAACATGAACCCTCGCCTCATAGTAAATATTGCTGATAGATATTACCAGCATCCAGTGAAACTGTGCGTGGGACATTTTGACTGCAAATTAATAGAAGAGTCTGATCTTCACAACAATATTTTAGTGTGCTGTATTTGACCTAGGAATTCCAGACTGAGAAAGTAGGGATTATGGTCACAAAAGGGAGCAGCTGTGATGTTTAAAATTCAATGTGGACAAGTAAATAGATAACTTTTCAATCTTTTTGGTAGAATGGAAAAGAAGTAATCCATTTTAAAGTAATTTTTATTTTATTTTTTATTTTTTGGCTGCAACGTGCGGCTTGTGGGATCTTAGTTCCCTGAGCAGGGGTCAAACCCAGGCCCTCGGCATTGAAAGCACACAGTCCTAACCACTGGACCGCCAGGGAATTCCCCATTTGAAAGCAATTTTTTTTTTTTTTTTTTTGGCGGTACGCGGGCCTCTCACTGCTGTGGCCTCTCCCGTTGCAGAGCACAGGCTCCGGATGTGCAGACTCAGCGGCCATGGCTCATGGACCCAGCCGCTCCACGGCATGTGGGATCGTCCCAGACCAGGGCACAAACCCGTGTCCCCTGCATCGGCAGGCGGACTCCCAACCACCGCGCCACCAGGGAAGCCCTGAAAGCAATTTTAATAAAAGTAAAATGGGGGAAATTGAAAATAGTGGATCTGTATTTATCTATAAAAATAGATCAAAAAATAATTTATTAAAAAATAGATCAAAGGACTAGGTTTACTTAATGGAGTTCAGCTCAGAAGATTCTCAACCAAAGTCTCCAATACTGATACAGTTCCGATGAAACTCCCTGGGTGTATAAGCAAACTTCCTCGGGAATAAAACAGCAGGGTCTGTCGCCTATCGTTGTGAAACAGCTGTTACTCCTGGTGGCATATGGCCAAGGCATGTGTGGCATCTGGGAGCGCTCTGGAGGGCCGCCTGGGGCTCGCACACTCTCGGAGGACAGCTGCCTGAGCCACGGGAGGAAAGGTGCTCTGGATGAGGGATGGAGGCGCCCAGGACTATAGGGATTCCTTCCACAGGTGACCCAGCCAAGTGGTTTGAGGGCTGGGAGGCGGAAGGGTGTTATATTAAACTCTTATTATTCAAAGACAGATTATTTGGTTGCCTTGATTAGATCGATGCCTCCCTGTCCCCATTGCCCACTGGACCCCCTTGGGAAAGGGGAAAGGGTCTGAAAGAAAATAAAACTCAAATCAGCTGTCAGTGACTTCTGATAAACTTCAGCAAGGGGCATGACAAGGGTGAGCCCCAGTGAAAAAATGGGAATTGGAGGCTGTAATCAGGGAACAACATGTTGCCTGCCTTTAATGAAGAAGTAGGCGGTAGGATGTATCTAGACTGTAATTCGCCATTTTGACTCTGACCCCACAATGGCCAGAGTCACCTAAGAGTTTCCACATTTACGATGGATATGTTTGGTTTGGAAAGAACCATTTCATTCTATTTCCTCTTTTTCAGGTTTCAAGTGCCCCATTTGCTCTAAGTCTGTGGCTTCCGACGAGATGGAAATGCACTTTATAATGTGTCTGAGCAAACCTCGCCTCTCCTACAACGGTAAGAGCTTAGCTGGGGCGGGAGGTGTGGGGGGAGCTCTGACCAAGGGTCTTTGCAGCCTCCGTGGCTCTGGGCAGCATGTCCACCCCGCCTTCCGGCAAGAGGAGTGGAGCAGGGAGGAAGGCATAGGGACAGGGTCTGGAAGTCCCTTGGGTGGCCAGTTAGCCCTGCCCTTTCTTCCACCCACTTAGTTCCTTGCCCCTCTGGTCGGGAGACAGGCCTTGGTCACACAGCTGACAGCAGAGGGCCCAGCGGGAGCGCCAGCCCTCTGTGGGGAAGGGAGTCTGGGCTGTGCCTTGCACACAGTGCTTCAGCCTGACTCTCCACAGTAGAGTAGGTGTGATTTGTGGACACCTTTGGGGATTGAGAATGCTGACCTGCCACCTCATCGCTGCCCCGAGGCTGTGCTGCTTCCTGCCTTGGAGGCAGCCACGGGGCTGAGCAGTGAGTACAACGGGGGACTCAGTGAAACCCCCCTGCCACGGCACCTCTGTGGACAGAACGAGGGTCAGCACCTGCCTGGTTTACTTTGGGGGAGGCTTGGAGCCCAACTGTTCTGGGTTCAGAGCCTGCCTTGGCCACTTACTGGCTGTGCGGTCTTGAACAAGTGCTCAGTTTGCAGAGCCTTGGTTTTCTGGTCCCTAAAATGGGGATTTCAGTACAGGGTTCATAGGATTTTTGTCAGAATAAAGTGAGATATTACACATAAAAGCTTTCAGTCCGGAGCCTGACACATGGTCAGTGCTCAGGAAGTTACAGCCGCCCCGAGAGATGCAAGGCCATCCCTGGGTTTCTTTTCATCCTTGTCTGAAGTGGACTGTCTGCTCTTGAGTTCCTTGCACCCTGTACTGCCAGTGACTCTTGGGCTTTCCACCCTTACGCGCTTAGTTTGGTCTTCAAACCGTGTTCCTCAGAGAACTGTGTCTTCTACGAGAATGGGCACTGGATCTGAGAGGGGTGTGCCCGACCTGACCCCAGCCCCGGCCTGCCTTGTAGGTTAGAGTCACGGCGATGCTTAGGAAAACAGCGCTGAGATTTCTCAGGGCCCCAGGACTGGGCAGGAGGTGGGCCCGCATCACCTGACCCCCATCCTGTCCATGAAAGTTTCCCAGGTTGACTCTCCTTACAGACCTTCCTTGGGCTCCTGCCTCCTCAGACCCACCTGTGTAGGCCAGATAATTCCAGATTGTTCCTGCGAAATTAATTTGACGAATCTGATCTACTTGATTCTCCTGAAGACACATCCTGCTATTCTCTGATCTCTTTTCTTGCACCGCCAACAGATTCTGGACATGAGCCGGCTGGCCGGTTACCCTTTGTCTCAGATACACGTGGTCTGGTGACCTTTGCCATCTCTGAGCCCAGGTGTCCTTCCCTTTCCTCTCCTCCCTGGTTGTCCAGGGAGCCCCCGTTCTCCCCAGGGGACAGCCTGTCCCATCCCTGGGGACTGACTGATGCTGAGTCTCTGAGTCTCGTCCCTCGAGCTCTGGGCTCCCCGTCAGGCTCGTCGAAGATGCTCAGCTCCACTTTGTTCCTTGTCTCTGCCTGGGACCAGGGAGGGAGATGACTGAGTCTTCTCCCGCGGCTGACAGCCCTCCCCCGCCGTGGCCTCAGAAACCGTGTTCACTTATTTCCCACGTGCGCAGCACCCCCGTGAAGGCTGCTTTTTGTCCCGTGGGGCGCTGGGCAGAGTTCTCTGTGGACACTGCCTTGCTGTCATGAGAACACAAAGCAGCCTCAGAGTGGGCTCACCCGACAGGCCTGGGCTCTCGGCGTCATGAGGGAGAACTTTGCAGGGCAGCTGTGGAGAGCAGAGCGCTCTTGGGGCCACTCTGTAAGGAGGACCCACATGCCCGGCTTGGACAGTGGGGGAGGTGAGGGCGTGAGCTTCTCTCCCGGAGAACTGCCCGGGATACCTGCAGCGCCTCTTCCATGTGAGCACGTACGTGCCAGTGCCGCCATAGGTGTCCTCCTTGCCTTTCCTCTTTGCCTCCAAAGAGAGGCAGCCCTGGAGAGCAGTCCTGACAGCCCAGCCCGAGCACAGGTCGCCTGCAGAAGCCACACTCAGAGTCGGAGTCCCCTTAGAGGAAGCAGAGGTTGGCCAACCAGTCTGAGGCATAACCATGGCTGTTCTTGGTCTCTTCTCACTTCTTCCTTCCTCTCATTGAAAAGCTACCTCTTTGGGGGTGTGTGTGTGTGTGTGTGTGTGTGAGAGAGAGAGAGAGAGAGAGAGAGAGTGTGTGTGTGTGAGTGTGAGTGTAAATTAGAAGCTTTAAACTGGACGGTCTCTTTTGCAAAAACCAGTCCTTTACCACCTGAGGCAAAGAAAGGCATGTTGTTCCTGGTCCCATCCGTCGCAGCTGGATTCCTCACATTCAGTCTTTGTCTTTTCTAAAGACACCTAACCCTTCCAGATAAGAGAAAGGCATTTGTCACTTGGGGTTTGTATATGGAGTGTGAGTCTCCAGCCTGGTCTAGGGCCTGTTTTAGTTCAGATAAGGCACAGGCCTTTCGGGGCCTTAGGCCGAAGTCCCAGGTCGGACCTCTAGGTATTTATTTTGGTTTTGCCAGTAACATATTTTACCAATGATTTCTTATCCTGAGCTCCCCAGCTTTGCTTTCTCTCTTCTACCAAAAAAGAAAAAAGTGAAGAGACTTAAAGCATTTGTGAGGTGTAGAACTCCCAGAATCTTTCTGGAAAGGGGAGAATCTGAGACTTTCTTAGTGGATTAAGAAGTGCTCTATTCTTGTGAAGATTCACTGGAATTCCTGGTCACTCCCATCTACACACATACACACACACACACACACACACACACCCTTCCTGTAGCTGCTGGCACCAATTGGGGAAATTTTTAGGAAATTTATAGCGGTTATATAAGATGAAATTTAGTTAACCACCAAATGGGGGGGGGAGTAGAAACCTCCTAAATGAGACAGATAGAATGTAGTATTTTTCTTATTATGAGGGTTAGCCTGAGCCGTGGGTTGGAAGGCCTCCAGTAGGCCACCTGCCAGATTAAAAAAAAAAAAAAAAAAGCCAGTTTTGGAAAGGCAAGACTAGTTTAACTGGTTTACCCAGTGCTCAAGAGAAGTGTGAAGGCCAGTAACTGGTGCTTCTTGGCAGGTACCTGGTTTGTGAGTCCTGGTGACCCATTCGGAGGGGTAGGGAAGGGAGCTGCACTGCAGAGCGCAGAATCTTCTATCCTCTGTTCTCTTCAGTGGGCAGCTCTGAACCCAGGACCCCTCAAAGATGAGAGAGAGCTGGGGGGACCGGGACCCCTTTCTGCAGGTAAATGTGGTCAGCTTGATTGGGCCTTGTAATTTCTCTTCCTTTCCAGTATCTGTTTGTGGTTTTGAGACTGGGGGAACTTGCGTTCTCAAGAACATGCACTCAGGCTTTGACCATCGCACTGGTCAGCCAGCAAAACAAGCCTCAAGATGAGGGGCCTGATTCTGCTATGAACAGAAGAGAGTCACAGTACTGGAGTGGAGGGGGGTCGTGACAGATGACTGATTGTCCATTGAAAGCCGAGGAGACCCTGGTTCCAGGACCAGCCAGGGGTCCTTGGCTCTGGGAGAGTCTGGCGTGTGGCAGGTCCATTTTCCAGCAGTATTAAGAGAGCTTGATGGCTGTCAAAGCAGCTTCAAAAGTTCCTCTCCCCCTTGCTTTCTTCTGGGGCGCAGACCCATGCCCTGCTTCTTAGGTCCTGACCATCCATCCCTCCTCTCTACTGACAGTCATTGCCCCCAACTTCAGAGCTCTTGAAATGATAAATGTCACGCAAGATTTCTTTAAAGGAAAGGGAATCTGGCTCCCCCCAAAGCAGGAATGCCTCCTGCTAGTTTAGCCCCAGCCAGCAGACCTGTGTAAATAGTGCTTGTTTGGCCTGTGTCTCTGCTCTCAGCGATCCTGTGGTTGGAATGGCAGTGCCTTTTCTTGGGCCTTGGGGAGCCAGGTTCTGGCCGGGGAGTGTGCCCAGCCCAGTGGGGCACTGCCAGGAGCTATTGTTCGATGCCTAGCAGCGGCTGAGTCTGGCTGTGAGGTGTCTGTCTAGAGGTGTCTGTCTGGGTGCTCTTCCTGCAGGAGGGAAGGGAGGAGGACTCCCGGCAGGCCGCTGGGTGAATGAGGAGTGGGTGGAAGGGAGACCGGAGGAGAGGGGACTGAATGGGGTCACAGGGCAGCCTCTGTAAACATGAAGCCCTGCGGAGCCGCTCCGCTTGTCGTGATCGCAGCCCATCTCGTCAGAACAATTGGATCCAGAACAATTGGGTCGTGCCTCACAGTGTGTGGGTTGCGGTGGAGACGACACTGCTGGTAGGGGAACTCTCTACTCAAAGTCTCCCCTTTGCCTGGAGATTTCCCAAGAAGGGAGCTGGCGACGCCTGGCAGTGGTAGCACTGCCCCTTCCTGTCCCCCAGGAGGCTGGGCCAGCAGCTCTGCGCATGCCGAAGGGTCTACAAGCCTGGGCTCTTCCACACCTAGGCTGGAAATGAGGCTGGCGGTGGAGCCTTTGTTTCTGAGTCATTTGCTGGGGACTCTCCCTCTGGCTCCCACCTTCCTTCCTCCCAGGACCGTGACTGCCATCAGGCAGCAGGGGAAGTGGGTTCTGTACGGCACTGCTCAGCTGCACCACACCAGCCTTCCCTCCATGCCGCCGGCAGCTCTGCGGGTCCCCTCGGGGGACGTCAAGCCTGTGCTCTCTGCAGGGCAGCAGTACAGCTCCCTCAGCCTGGCCTGTTCATGCTGAGCACCCAGGTTCCTCCACCAAGTTCACAAAGAGAAAGATCTGAGGCTGTCTGTGAGATGGGTGGTGGTTTCCAGCCGCAAGGAAGAGACTTTACCGCCTGGTCTTTTAAGGAAAGGAGGCAGGGTGGCCAAGTGGAAGGAACTTGGCGTGGGAGTCATGGCCACTTACCAGCTGCCTGAGCTGAAGCACAGACCCCCCACCCCCAGGGTCTTTAGGATTCACTGAGATGTGTGTGCGACATTTGTGGCATACAGCTGGCCCCAAAGAAGTGAGGGCTCCTTTTTCTCCTCCTCCTCGATCACTTTTCTCAGATAAACAGCAGCTGTCAGGGAGGGGGCAGAAGTGTGCCATCACCTCCCACCGCAGTGCTGTCACAGAGAGCATCGCCCGCCACTCTGGGCTGGCTAGAGGGCCAGGCATTGGCACCGTCAGCACCATCCCTCAGGCCAGGCACACTTCCGCACTCCCCCGTGGGCAGGGCCGTTGGCTTTGCACATGGTGTCGGGCAGCTGGCGGCTGTGGGTGCTTGAGAGGCAGTAAGAAAAAGGAAGAAAGCACAGCTTGGTTCTATGTTCTCATCAGCCAGCATCGGTTGAGCCCCCCTCCTCTAGGGACCTCGGGTGCCCGGGGGCGTTTGGGTCCATCTGCAGAGTGGCCTTAACTTGTGCCCCAGCTTCAGACTGCAAGGTCCTCCGACAGCAGACAGCAGGCTCCCATCACAAGAATGCGGAAGCCTCGTAGGATCTGGGTGATAGCCAGGCTTCAGCTTCAGCCATTTCCCCTCGCCTGCTAGGCGCCCAGGGACACCTGGGGGCTGCTCGCTCCTAGAGCCCAGGGATTGGGACGGGAAGTTTTACCCAACCCACTCAGGCCTGTGGCTGGATTTGTGCTCCTGCCTTCCGGTGTTGGGAGATGTCGCTCCCCGGGCACTACGCTGGGTGTGAGCACTCCCTGCTGACCCGTGCTCTCAGGGTCCCAGCCCTGGCTTCTCTTCATCCCAGGACCCCTCAGGCAGCCTTTTGCAGCCAGGGCTCTGGGTACTGGTGAAATGTGCTCCCCACTGTGCCAGCCTGGCAGGCAGCTGTGCGGTTTAGTTCTTCCCATCCGTGCTGCAGACCCAGGCTGGCTGCTAAGCACCGTGCATGAAGATGCTCTGTAATGGGTTGTGTGGTGGCGATCGACTGTTCGTAAGAAAAGTCTAGTGTCTAGCCTCCATGTGCTCAAGTCTGAGTCCTTGATAAGAAGATGAACCGCCCTCGTGCCTCTTTCTCCTTCCCCTTCCCCTAGTGATACCTAGCGAGAAAAGAGAGGAGAGTCCAGTCCAGTCCTGCTGAAGAAGCAAGCCCCAGGTCTCATCCCCTTGCCTGGCTCCCGCCCCCTATCCCAGCCTGGACCTGACAGGACAGACAGAGTGCAGCTCATGCAGAAAACTGTTTGGGACTGAGGGAATTCTGACTTGCCCCTGGGCTCCCAGCTGACTCACCAATCAGAAGGGGACGCTGTTTCGGAATCAGTAATACTGCTGTGTTCCCAAGGAAATCATCCATACGTGAGGAGGGAAGCACGGAAAAGGGGCTGTATCCCAGATCCTCACTTTACAGATGAGATGCCGGAGACAGAGTAGGAATAAATGCCCAAGAAGGTCTGCAGTGACTGCCTTCTCAGAGCTGGTCTATTTTTCCTCCCGTCTTTATTGGAGTTTTTTCCTCCTAGTATTTTATTATGAAAAATGTCAAACGTACAGCAAAGTTGAGAGTTTTGCAGTAAAAACCAAAATACCCCCCACCTAGAGTGTGCATTATACTGTACTTGCTCTATCACATGTCTCTCCACCCACCAATCCGTATTATCCTTTTGATACATTTCAGAGTGAAATGAAAACACTAGTCTGTTTCTTTATTGGGGGTTGTTAATTATAAAAGTAATGCCTGTTCAAACAATTCAAAAATATATAAAAATAGTTTTCTTCTAATCCTCCTTTCCTCCACTACTATTAAAGTGTGTGTTTCCCTCCAGACTTTTTCCTGTGCTTCCACACACACAAATATTTAAATGTGTATGGTATCTAGTGCTTTTTTAAAAATGGGATCATACCCTTTTACAGATGTGCCACTTGCCACGTTTGGAGTCTGAGGTTACACTCCAGTGGCAGACCGACTGTGTGCTGTCTGCTTTTCCCTCCACGTCGCCCTTTCAGGTGGGCTTTGGGGCTTTGGGTTAGGCAGATCTTAACAGAGAACATGACCACAGGCTGTCCTGGTGGCCTGGAAGCTGAAAGTGACTTCTCTCCCAGCTCTTGTGCATAAGGACTTAAGTATTGAGTTGACTCTATCTTAGTTGTTTTCCTTGGGGTTCCTGATGGGGGGCTCTGAGTCACCATACCCTTCTAGGCCATGAAGAATCCTCATTTTATGGGCCCCAGATGTTTCCGCTTCCACTAAAGTTATCAGAGGGCACAAAGAAACCGCAGTGGTGGAGGGCAGCCCCACAGAGGGTCCCTGGCCCTGCCCCATTCATGAGCCCTCTGACTTTGGCAAGGTGTCTGATTCTCTGGCTGCAGTGTCCCCTTTTGCAAAACAGGAATAACACCGTGTGCCCTGCCCGGCTTGTAAGATCCTGAGGCTCACTGAACACACGTGAAATCTCAGTGTGTATCATTGGCAGTGTTCACGATCAGTTAAAATCTTTCAGAAGTGGGGAGTTGCCCTGCTTCAGGCTTTGCTTTCTTTACATCCAGAACCTGTTCTCAGGGTATTTCTCCTATGGTTTTGAGAACTTCTGGGTAACCTTTTGCTGACTTCACCTCTCTCACCTGCCTTTCAAATATTAGAATTCACCTGGGTTCAGTCGTCTGCCTTCTTGAGATTTGTCTAAGCTCTTTATCCCACATCTACCCCTGTTGCCCACATCTCTCCTCTAAACCCCAGATCTGGACTTGAATGGACTCCAGCAGGTTTCCATTAGCGCGTCCTGGGGGAGACGCCCGGTCAGCGCCTGCCACCCAGCTCTGAGTTCATCATTACTTCCCAAGCTGGGCCTCCTCCTGGCTCCCTCTCGCTCTGACAAGTGTGCGCTCCCCTCCCCTGGCCCCCGTTTTCCCAGCTGCCCCAGTTCATGCCATCCACCTCCCCCCATTGCTGGTGCCGGCCTTGAGTTCATCTCTCCTGCACCACGGCATTAGCCTCCATAGCGGGCTCCCCATCTATGGGCTCTTCCAGTCATTTCCAGTAGTTTCAGGAGACTAGATGTGATCAGTGCGTCTCCAAGGCCCTTCAGTGACCCAGATAAAGGCCAGGTAGCACAGCAGAATACAAGTCCGTCCTCAGGAAGTGGGTCTCACCTACCCCCCCCATGGCCCCAGGGCTCTGCACCTACCACAGCAAACATCCTGCCTTGCCAGGTGCACAGATGCTGTCCCCTTTGCCTGGAATAGCCCTCCTTGAACAGTCCCCACCCCGATTGGGCATTTCCCGTACTTCTCACATCTGGATCTGTGTGTGTCGTAAGACTTCCAGGAATTCCTGTGCTGTTCATTTCTGTCTTCTTGTTCAACCGCCCCCGCTAAGCTATGAGTTTCTTGAATCCTGAGACCGTGGCTTATTCACTGAGTCGCCAGTGCCCAGAATGTCATAGAAATGTCGTAGGGGATGCTGGCTCGGCCCCCTGTTGTGCTCGGGCTGTCCTGGTCACGGCTTCGCTTGGGGCCGTGGTGGGCAGCAGCTTCCTTCCATTCATTCTTTTCTGGTGGGGTGTGGGGTGTCTTTTTTAAATATTTAACTGAGTTAAAATGTGTATAACACACAAGTAACCATTTTTACGTGTACAGCGTAGTGGCATTTGGGACATGTACAATGTTGTGCAACCACCATCTCTGTCTAGTTCCAAACATTTCATCATCCCAGAAGGAACTCCTTGCATGATTCCACTTACACGAAGGATCTAAAGCAGTCAACCCCATAGAACCAGAGAGTAGAAGTGTTGACAGGGGAGAGGGAAACAGGCAATTGCTATTCAACTGGCAGAAAGTTTCAGGTATGGGGCTTCCATACAACAGTAGACTGTACTGTTACATTTTTATGAAGAGGGTAGATCTCATGTTAAGAGATCTCACGTTACCACAAGAAAAACAAAGGAAAATCGCTTACTCATTAAGCAGTCACTCCTAGTGCCCCCTGCCCCCAGCCCCTGACCTACTTTTTTGTCTCTGAATTTGCCTCCTCTGGACATTTCACATAAACGGGATCAGAAAGCAGGTGGCCTTTTGCATCTGGCTCCTTCCACTTGGCACCATGTTTTCGAGGTGCACCCACGTTGCAGCAGGCGTCAGCTCTCCACCCCTTTCCTGGCTGAGGGGATACGCCGTTGTGTGGGTCCACGCGGTTCATTTCTCCATTCATCCGCTGGCGGACCTTTGGGTTGTCCCCACCTTTGGCTCTTGTGAATAATGCTGCCGTGGACACACATGTACGCGTATTTGCTGGGGTACCCGTTTCTTCCCTTCACCCTTGCCTTGTACCACTCTCCTCATCACCATTTTTTCCAAACCAGAAATCCAGTGCACCTGGTCTGTGTGTATGTTTAGGGGGAAAGTCTGTTCAGGGAACCATTCTGTCTCATGCTGCCTCTGCAGCATGTGTCCTCCTCTCCAAGCCTTTTTCATCCTTCATTGCCTGGGCCGCTTACTTGGTGATTAATCCCATTTTGTCCTCAGGTAGTTAGCGTGTGGTTTGCGTGTCTTGTGTCCACAGTGAGGACCTTTACGTCAAGGTCTCTCTTGGGTTTTCGCTGACCCAGGTGACCCACGCAGTCCCAAGCAGCTCCTAGATCCCTGCCTGCTGGTGACTGATGCCCCGCTCTCCTCTGTCCCCCCTTTGCAGATGACGTGCTGACTAAAGATGCGGGTGAGTGTGTGATCTGCCTGGAGGAGCTGCTTCAGGGGGACACGATAGCCAGGCTGCCCTGCCTGTGCATTTATCACAAAAGGTATGAGAGGGCCGGCAGGGCCAGCTTAGCTGCACCCCAGACCCCAGAGCGCCCCTTCCCTGTGGGTGGGGGGAGAGAAGGGCAGACTGTCACTAGCCACACTGTCCCCCAGCACTCTGAGTGGAGTCGAGGCAGAGGTCAGCAGGTGGGGAGTTCTGGACGTGCTGAGCGCAGAGCCTGGGTGGCGGGCCCGACGGGGAGGCCTGTGGAGCCCCTGCCCCCTGGAAGGTTGAGCCCCCGTCCATCTCTGTGAGCCCCTCTGCTCCCGTGTGCAGACCCTGGTCTGGTGTGGGGGGGGGTGGTCAGCACGGAGGGGTGTGCTGGCTGCTCTGGCCCCGCCCCTCCTCCCCAGAGGCCCAGCAGGCAGGAATAGCCACTACCTGTGGGCCCCAGTGCTGCCAGCGGCTGTAATTAGCAGGACTGAGATTCACCCTCAGGCTCCAGCATGAGCCTCATTCTTGTTTCCAACTGGAAAGAAGACACCTCCTTACCCAGGACAGGAGGACGCTCTGTGCTGCCCGTGGCCTCCACCTGTTCTCAGCCCCTGGAGCCCCAGAGCTGCTTCCGGACACACAGGCTTTTCCAAAGCCTGACTCACGGGGCCACTGGCCACGGGGCAGCACGTGGATGTGGCTGGTGTCAGAAAGGCGCAAGTGAGGCCTAAGGGGAGGGGGTCTTGGCCTGGGCGCAGCACCCAGCGCTCCAGTGTCCCAGGGAAGCATTGACCAGAGCCAGAAGAAGGGAATCTTCAGCTCTGGGAGAGACTTATGCAAATGATCTGTCTGGTTCCTGTTTTGAAAATACCCAGATGTTTTACAGAAAGCTGTCTTGGGCCAATTTCTGTTCCCTCTCTGTTCAGACAGTGCTTTCTGTAAACACTAGAGACCAGGATTTCCCTGCTGGCCTCTTGTCTTGCTCTCCAGAGCAATGTCACCAAGCCACAGGGCCAGTCCTCCCCTGGCCCACCTTCTCCAGGAAGGAGGACTAGATGCTGGCTGCCCACCACAGCCAGCCAAGCCAGGTAGAGCTTGGGGGCCTCCTGAGAGGGAGACCAGGGAGGGAGCCTCAGGCTGCTCCTGTGACTCAGGAGAGGGCTTGCTCAGGGCGGTGACCAGCCTGCCAGGGCTTTGTTCCCACTTCTTTCCCCTTTAAGCCTTGGAGATAGTTGACTGGCTGCCCTGTGCAGCCCCCCACTCTCACCCTCTGACCCATAGCTGTTGCCGTCCTCCTGGGCTCCATGCCCCTGAGGCCTTGTCCCTCTCGAGGGCACACTTCCTGCATCCTGCAGTGCCTAGGTCCACCCCAAGTCCATACGCACTGCACCGGGATTCCGGCTGCGCCAGGTCCCCCCTGGGTGTCCTCCCTTCTGCTAGCAGACAGTGGGTATGTGGGGTCCCCGCAGGTGAGCGTCAGGCATTCCCTGCCCAGAGACCCAACCCTTGGAGCTAGCCCCCAGGGAGCGGCCTGGCCAGCCAGTGATGTGTCTCCCTTGCCGTCTCCCCTCAGTTGCATAGACTCATGGTTTGAAGTGAACAGATCTTGTCCAGAACACCCCGCGGACTGACCCTGCTGGGCTCGCTTGCTGACTCCTCTCAAAGGTGAGCCCGTGGTTGGGGTCGCGTCGCTCTGGGGCCTGGAGGCGGAGAGGGGGGCTGAGCTGCCCTCACGGCACCCCGCGCCCCGCCTCCCCCTGCCAAGAGGGGTCGGGGGTGAGGGGAGCATCTCAGCAGCAGGGGTTCCGTGAGGTGGGGAGGGTTCCTGGGAAGGATGAGAGTCCAGACTCGCACGTTGCGAGGAAGAACCTGCTGGGTAGAGGAAGGTGAGTTGGGGGAAGGCCCCTCGTGTTCCCCGTGTCTAGGGCGAATCTCCCCGAGGAAGGTTTAGGAAGGTCCCTTGGAAAGTGCTGGGCAGGAGAAGCAGCACAAGCCCTGGGACAGGATGCTGCTTTGCACCCCAGCTGTGCCTCGTGCTTGCTGGGGGGCCAGGGCAGGTCCTTGCCCCTCGGCGGCGTGGGTGTCTCTGCTGCTTCTTTGGGGACGGGATAATCTCGCTTGCATCCCCACGTGGACAGCACACTCATTGGACAAGACCGAGTGTGGGACGGCGCCTCGTTCCCTGCAGCGCTTGTCAGCAGTCAGCTCTTGGCTGGTTCTTCCTGCCTGCACCCACCGCCCTCACCCCCTTCCAGATGAATCTGAGGCCTCCAGGCCAGACCTGGGGCCCCGCCACCCAAGCCCCTGTTTGCACAGCAGGCCAGCACAACCAGCTTCCTCCCGAGATGCGCACGTGTGCTCCCCTGTCACCGTCGTCCAACCCCAGTTTCTCCCGCAGGCGCCCTGCTTTACTGCTGACCATTCTCTCCTGTCCCCATCCTAGCTGTCCCTCCCAAGTTCTGGGCTGGCACTCTTCTGTTTTCTGCCAAATGAGAAACCAAAACCCACCTCATCTCACGTGAATCCAAGGGTTTGGGGGCCTCTTTTGCGCTCTCTTCTCTCCCTCTCCCTCTCGTTTTTTGTTTTCTTTTGTTCTGTGTTAGGTGTATTTTATTTATCCCGAGTAAACTCCCAGAACAGCTGATGATGTCAAACTATTCAGGGACATTTGCCCTTTTTACCTTCACCTCAAAAACTGAGGACGTGGGGTGAAGAAAAGGCGAGGGGAAGAGTGAGGCAGAGGGAATGGAGCTTGGTGCTGGCTGCAAGTCCAAATTCCCGGCATGATGTTTGGCTTCGGGGCCCCCAGACCGGAACCACAGGTGCCCCTGCCCGGCCTCAGCGGGATGCACGCGGCTGGCCTCGGGCCTGATGGAGCACGACTTACATCTTACGGTCCCCACAGGGACAGCCAGGCCCCCGTTCCTGAGAGGAGGCTTCGGACACTGGGGCAGAGCTGAGCTGGGGACACCAGTGGGAACAGGGCACCCCTCCTGCACTGACTTCCAGAGAATGGTTCTCCCTTTCTCCCTGAGGACACCAGATTGAATGAGAGCGAGTTTGAGAGAAGAAAGAATCACCCAATATCCTTCCCCTCATCCTCATCTCAGGAGGGAAAGGGCATTTTCTTTTTCACCTTTGAAAGGCGTTGTGGGTCTGTCTCTAAAGTGTTTACAAAAAAAAAAAAAAAATTATAAAAAAAAAATGTCTAGTGTCGACTGGTGTTTTCCCTCGTGATGTTTACAGATTGCCGTCTGCTGCCCGGCCAGAACCCGCTCAGTGACAAAACGACCAGAGCCGGGTTCTCGCCACTCGCAGAGCAGAGCTCACAGCCCTCCCGTGCCCGGCACCCGGCGGTCTCTCCATCAACCGCTCTGCCTTGGGTTTTTTTGTTGTTGTTGTTTGGTTGGTTTTTTTCCCCAATTTTCTGGCTTGGTTTTGCACTTTTCTCCCCTTGGGACCCTGATATCTTGACTTCATTGCCAAAAACCAACCCACTGAGGACCTTCTCCCCCCCTCCTTTCCATTTCTCCTCCCCTCTTCCCTCCTGGTTCTGGTCAGTTCAGAGGATTTAACAATCACAAGTGTCCTGCAAAAATGCCTGAACGTTTTTCTTAGACCCTTGTGGATTTTTTTTTTTCCAGAAAACCTAGACAAACAAAAGACTTGTTAAAGGGATATGTACAGCTACCCCTGTTTTCAGGCATTCTGTTTGAGAACATTCTAGCCATTGATGTTCACATGTGGCATCAGCCCCTGCAAGATAGGTTTCTGTATTTATATTTTAAAATACAAAAAAAAAAACCTTATAAAATGTTTAAAAATACGTTCAAAGCTGGGGGAAAAGGCTTTTCTTCATTAGTCAAGGTGTTTTGATATGGTATTAAAATAATGTCTAATAAAAGATGCACTGTGTGACTTCATTTTAATCAAGTATTGTTACACAATCAAGAAATGGGCGTTGACGGTCTGTCCCCTGCTCCCTTGCCTACCTCCTTAGCCTTCCTTCAGGCTAGCATCGGGGCTACAGGTGTGTGATGTGGTTCTCAGCAGTCACGCCCGGGTGAGGGAACGTGGCAGGTCAGGCCGGAGTCCCGCAGCTTTATGACCCATTCAAGCCTCGTGGAATCTATCTGCCATCAGCTGTGGAGTGGTCGTGACAGAACTCTTCTGGAAAGATCTGCAGGGCAAAGACCTTGCAGCGGATGGAGGCTGCAAGGATGCGGGTTCTTCCAGGCACTGGCCCAGACCGGCCCCCGCCCAATCCCTGGCTCCCCATTCCACACCCTGCCCTTCCTGTTGCTCCGGCCACATCTCAGTGCTGACTCATGGGCATCCTTCATTGAGGCCCAGAATGAGGCCCTGGTTTGGGGCTGAGCCAGCTCAGAGCCCTTGAACTAGAACCAGCTACTCGGGGCTCACACGAGTTGGCACACCTTGGGCTGGGTGGGAAGCTCAGGGCAGCCGTAGCAGTGCCCACCTGGCGCCTCTGTCCCTGTGCCAGACCGGCTCCCGGAGCGGCATTCCAGAGCCTTCTGCAAAGCCTGTGAAGAAAGCTGTGGAGGAAGACGCCTGCTCCGCCCCTTCTTGGGCCTCCTGTGTGCTGCTGCCTCTATGGGCTCTGACCCCACCAGGCCCAGGCTCTGCAGTTGTCTTCTGTCAGACGCTTGCTGAAGCACCTGCTCTGTACAAGGGCATTGCAGGCTGGTGGGCAAATCTGAGCCAAGGCACTGGCACGCTCAGCATTTCAAAGAAATACTCAAGAGGAGTTTGTGGGTCTGAGCTCGTGGGGTAGTGACCCCGGGGACCCGCAGTCGCCATGGTGGCAAAAACCTGGGCTCTAAACTGTCTGTATGGGGCTTCTCTGCCTGGCAGAACGCGCTGGGGAAAGGGCTTCATCTGAACTTCAGATGCCCCACACGTGAAGTGGGAACAAAGTCACGCAGCTCAGAGGCCACCGTGAGGGTCAGAGGATCTGCCCAGAAGCCCCTGGCACGTGCATAGCAGGCTCGCTCGTGGCTTTGTCACCGCAAAGAGCAGTGTTCTATTCACAGCACCTCCTGCTTCTGCCTGGCAACTATGTCTGCCTGTTCTATATTTAATTCCTCCAGCAAAGCTGGCCCTGAGGATCTCCTTGCCTGACCCCTGGGCCTGCAGGCAGAGGAGGCCTCTGTGCCCACCTCGGTGGCTTAGGCCCGGCAGCCTTGGCAGCGCCCTGGGTGAGCTGAGGGGTCGAGCTGGGTTGGGGCAGGGCTGGAGCCCACGCCGGCTGCTATTCCAGGCTCCTGGGGCTGGTGCCTATCCCACCCCCAGCGACTTCACTCCCACCTGGCACACTGCAGCCCTCTGCTGGTTGCCGTCTCCTCCAAATTCAGACCCAGACTGCCAGCTCCTGGGCGGGGGTAGGACCGGGGTTGTCCGGGCTTTCCAGATGGAACTGGTGTCTGTCATCCTCCATCCCAACAGCTCTCCTCAACTCTGCCTTTCCGGGAGGGGAGGGAATTGGCAGGCACTGGGAGGTGGGTTCCACCCACTCCCTCTGCTAAGGGCCCAGCACACGTGAAGGGGAGGGGGCTTCCTGGAAAGGGGCACCTCACTAAAACCAGTCATCTAGGAGCCATTTAATGGTGTCGAGGTTTTTAGGTCCTTATTCCTAGGGAATAGATGCTGAATTATGTAGGTGAATGATGTCAACAAATTTGTAACTCAATTCCAAATGGTTCCCCAAAAAATACATGCACGAAGCAAGTAAGGCAAAAATATTCATTGTTGAATCTTCAGTGGCTAGTGTTTCAGTGAACAGTGTACTTGTTCTTCCAACTGTCCTGCGTGTTTGGAGTTTTTCCTAGTAAAGAATTGTGGGGAAGTGGCCATTTGCTGAACACCTACTAGTTGTCAGGCACTGAGGGGCACATCAGAGACAAGCCCTGCCCTGTAGGGGAGGAGCCTGCCCCTGCAGAATGCTGCCCCGGGGGGCTGCTGGTGGCGGGCTGCCTGCGTGGAGGGGAGGGCACTGGTGGCTGATGGTTAGATGGTTCGAGTCCGCTTTATTGGGTGCTTGTGGGGGAGGGCCCATGGGACTTGCCCCACACCACCCCCTGGCATATCCAAGGGACAGAAATGTCACAGAGGAGCGAACTCAGGGCTCAGCCCCAAGTTAGCAGAAAGGAGGGGTTCCAAGAACCGAGCTGGTCTCAGGAGCCAGAGGGGCTGCCTGAACAGCTGAGGGGAGAGGTGGAGGGAGTGGAGGCAGGGAAGGAGCTCAGAGGTGGCTTGGGAGAATGGGAGTGAGGCGAGATGGAGTGTGCCCCTGGCTCCCCTGCGCCCCTCGCCCAGCCCTTTTCCTAAGGGCCAAGGCCTTGGGGTGAGGGAGATGGGCCTGCACTAGAGGCTCCTGGGACCTGCAGGGGCGTGGAGAGCTTAGAGACTGGTTTCCAGGACTCCAGACACCTGCTAGACCCTGGGAAGTGGGGGGCCCAGAGCTGAGAGCTGCAGGTCCCTGCAGAGGTGAGTGTTGGGCACCACTGCCCCGAGCAGATACTGGTGTCTAAGCTCTGAGGTGTCGGGCGCCCTCTCGTGGGCTTAGGGGGAACAACTGCCAGGTACCCCGGACAAGGTCCTCTGATCAGGAATCCTGACCAAGGCAGGGGCAGGCCCCAGGGTGGACAGAGCCTGAGGTTGAGGCAAAAAAGCTAGTAGTATAATAATACATCACACTGTGGAGAGGTGTGGTACCAGGAAAATCACTTTCATTTGCAATGGTTAGTAGTAGCTACTTGAAGGACATGTTCAGAATGTTCTAGAGTACAGTTGGGGTTCAGTGGGGCAGTCTGTGGTAAGTGATGATGGACATGGGCAAGTCCTTAGGCCCTGGGGCTCTGAGAGGCAGAGCAGCTGCCCCTCCTCAGGCTGCAGCAAGTCAGAGGGCAGGCCCGGGATGAGGGACGAGGACGTCACCAGCCAAAGGACAAAGAACTTGGAGGAGGTGGGGCGGGCAGGCACAGGGGTTCATTCACAGATGCTGCCTGCTCATCTCCAGACAACTGCAAGTGGGGTTCAGGTTTATTTTGGGGGTCTATGAGTGTGGAGCGGAAGGTCCCTTCCCCCACCAGCAAAGGAGCATTCCTGTCACCAGGCAGATGGAGTTGGGCTATGGGTGCTGGGGCCCCCAGCCTTTGTTCTCCTGCCCTGTCAGTGCGGAGGCTAAGCTGGAGGGGGGTCGTCCTAGTCTTTGGGGTGACTGACCCACACTACCTCACAGGATGCGTAAGCGAGCAGAGAGGAAGCAGCTTCACCGGGAATGACCCTGAGCCATTTACTGGACCAAAGGCTCCTGAGGCCAGCAAGAGGGCCAGGGAGAAGACGGCCGACCAGGCTTCTCCCTCCTCTCTGTGGCCTCGGCTTGGATGAAAGGGCTAGCGGGCTGGCGAAGACCCCTGCAGGGTCTAGGCAAAGACAGAGCTGTTCCATGGCAGGAAAACAGGTTCCGGAACGGGAGGTGCCACTCTCTGGGGGCTCGTGGGCCAGGTGCTCCGAGCCCCTCACAGCACCTTGCCTGGGTTCATGAGGCCTCGGGGGTCCAGCGTGGCCTTGAGCTGCCGCATGGT
Source organism: Delphinapterus leucas (assembly GCF_059928025.1). Lineage (NCBI taxonomy): Eukaryota > Metazoa > Chordata > Mammalia > Artiodactyla > Monodontidae > Delphinapterus > Delphinapterus leucas. The sequence goes on from NC_143148.1 coordinate 48,500,011, forward strand.
CTCAATGCCCACCGTGCCCACCTCCTCCTGCAGCAGCTGCCGCTTGCCCAGACCGATGCCATGTTCCCCTGTGCACGTGCCACGGAGTGCCAGTGCTCGCCTGGGAAGCAGCGGGAAGAGGTCCTCAGCGGGTGCCCCTCCTACTTCCCTCAGCTCTCCCCCACCCTGCTTCCCGCTTTGCCCTTACCTGACCAGCTGTTCTGCAAAGGCCTTGACCCTGAGGAGCTCCTCGTGGTCCTCCGGGTCTACCACCAGGATGCAGTGGAAATTGCCGTCACCCACGTGCCCAACGATGGTTCCTGGGGGCCCAGAGGACACAGCTGCTGCCCCAGCCCCGCCCCCACCCTCCCACCGCGCCCCGCGTGGGGCAGGCAGAACCTGTGAGTCCCGAGGCCTGCAGGTCCTCCTTGGTCTGCACCAGGATCTCCGGCAGCCGGGAGATGGGCACACACACGTCGGTGGAATAGCCCTGAGTCGAGGCAGGCCGGTGAGCTTCCCTCCCTCACCCAGCCTGCCCGGGAGGTAAGGGGTCAAGGGTATGAATGGGCTCAGGGGGCTCAGCCTCTCACATGAACATGCCTGCTGTCTCTAAGCCTCAGTTTCCCTGTGCAACAAGGCAACTGGCCCGGCTAGGCTCCCAGGGCTCTCACCCTGCTCCCCACCCCCGCTACCGTGCAGGCCCCCCAGCACCTGGAGCCCAGCCTCCCCTTCCTGTTGGCTACCATCTTCCGCTTCACCACCTCTTCCTCCCTGAAGCCTGCCTTCTGTGTCCACACTGCCCCTCCTTGGTCTCTGCACCCAGGGCCTGGCTCGGGGCAGGGGCTCCCTCCCGAGGATTTGGCAGTCCTGCCTGCCGGGGCCTCTGCCTGCTGCCCTGGACAATAGGGCAGTAGGCTGAGGAAAGGCTCCCGTGTCCACCCCAGCCCGCTCACCTTGCAGCCCGGCCGCAGCGCCAGGGCAGCGTACCAGGCGTTGTGCCGCGCTGCCCAGAGCCGGCTGCGGTCCTCCGCCTCCTTGGCCCAGGAGAAGTGAGAGCCTCCGTTGTGCCGGATGATCTCCTCTGTCGGGGGTAGGGGGTTGACACCAGGCCCTACTCTGGGGCAGCCCGGGCCCCGCCCCGCCCCGCCCACAGCACCCCAGCACACCTGTGCGCTGCACCTGCTCTGCCAGCGCCTGCTCGGAGCCGTGGAACTCGAGGAAGAGCGTGGGCGCCACGCAGCAGTTCAGCTTGCTATGCCTGTTGCAGGCATCCATCATGACGTCATCCAGGAACTCTGGGACCAAGGAGAGGCCACGTGAGGTGACGCGTGGCCTTCAAAGGGGGCCTCCTCCAGGGAGCCCACCTGGACGGCCCAATCCCAGGCTCACCAATGCGGGCCACGGGCACTGCAGCCTGGAGGATGTGTACGGTGCTGTCCACGGCCGCCTGGACGCTGGGGAAGGCACAGGTGGCGGCCACCGTGGCCTCAGGGGCAGGGTGCAGGCGCAGTGTGGCGGCCGTGATGAGGCCCAGCGTCCCCTCGGAGCCCACAAACAGCCCGGTGAGGTTGTAGCCAGCTGCGCTCTTCCTGGGTCCCCGGGGACATGAGGTAGGTGAGTGCCCAGGCCACGTGACGATGGATTTCTGGCCAGAAGCCAGGTGGGGAGCTGAGCCTGAGGTCTGGGCTGACCCGCCTCTGTGCAGACTGCCACCCAGGCAGCCGTTTCCTGGCACAGCCCAAATCGGCCTCCGGACCACCAGCTTTGGCCCACAGGGCAGTTTCATGACCCGCCTCTCCAGGAGGCCCGCGTCGCCGCCGATAGGGGGCGCTCACCGGAAGTGACGTCCCGGGCCCGCGGTGTGAAGCAGCCGCCCTCCCGGCAGCACCACTTCCAGGTTCAGCACGTTGTCGCGCATGGTGCCGTAGCGCACAGCGTTGGTGCCCGAGGCGCCGGTGGCCACCATGCCGCAGAGAGAGGCGTCTGCACCTGGGTCTGGAGGGCAGAGGGCAGGCAGAAGGAAGCCTGGGGCAGGTGCACGTGGGCAGAGGGGTCCCGCCAAGCCCCAGAAACACCGCTGCCACCAGGGAGCCCTCCAGGCCCAGGAAGGTCCTGGAGCCCCAGCCTACCCACAGGGAACCAGAGGCCGCTGTCGCGCAGGTGGGAGTTGAGGGCTTTGCGGGTGACGCCGGGCTCCACCACCACAGAGAAGTCTTCCGGATTCAGCTCCAGGATTCGGTCCATGTGGGTCAGGTTGACACAGACGCCGCCCTGGCGGAGGGCGTTCAAGCGGTCACTGACCTACATCTTTCGCCAGGACCCCAGCTCGAGGCCGACCTCCCAGCAGCCAGACCAGAGCCCCGGGATGGCAGGTAAGGAGGGCTGGACCTGGCCAGCCAGGCTGGTGTGGTGGAGGAGGCAGCTGCCGGTGTGACAAGTGTGGTGGGACTAGAGCCTGGCCAGAGGAGTTGGCCACCCACCATACATACCTGCACGGCACAGACTCCACCCTCAAGCCCGGTGCCCGAGCCGAATGGGATGATGGGCACGCCTTGGCCATAGCACAGGGCTGCCAGCCGGCTGACCTGCTCCACATTCTGGGGCCACACCACGGCGTCCGGAGGTTGGCACCTGAAACCAGACCCTCAGCAATGTAGGGGTGTGTGGTACCCTCTGGTCCTGCTCAAGTTTGAAGGTATGGCAGGGCCTGAGGCTGCACAGTGGTCGAGGGGCAGAGAACACCCTTCTGGGGGCATAGAGGAGAGGTGGAGGATGCCAGAGCACCCAAAAACAGATGGCGGGGGTTGAGGGGCAGAAGATAACCCAGGACCCTCACTCCCAGCCAGGGGTTCTGATGCAGGGGTGTGGTGGAGCCCACCTGTGCATTGACTCATCGTGCCCGTGCTGCTCTCGGACCACAGCAGCAGTAGTCACATGGGGGCTCCCCACAACTGCCTTCAAAGCCTCCACAAAGCCCTCGCTGAGTTCACCCTGCAGGGGAGAAACACATTGGCAGGGTCACTCAAAGATATGTGGGGCCACCTGGCCAGTGGGAGGGGTGGGAGTGGGAGTTCCATTGCCTGTGAACAGAGGCACCCACACCCCTACCCCGCTTCGGCCGGGGGCTCGGAGGGCTCTTGGAGCCCTTCTGGGGATTTCTTCCCATTTTACAGATGAGGAAAAGAGGCCAGCAAGTCCAGGACAGGGCCTGGCCTAGAACCCAGCTCCTTGCCTCCCAGGCATTCTTTCAAAATGTGTGTGTATTCCGGGGCCTCAAAGGGGTGCCCTAGAGTCCACAAATCTTTCAGTTGACACCCCCCAGCCCCACTCATGGCAGCTCTGAGGGCTTCGGCCCAGCGCACTGAACACCCACATTTGACCTGGGGTGAGCCCAGCGAGCCTCTGCTCAAGGTCTCCTGGTGCTGGGGCAGCACAGAGTCTGGCCGGAACTCGGCATCGGGGGCCCCCCACCCTCTAAGGGGCTCCTCTTCCACCTACCTGCGTCCCCCTGGAGCAGTAGCCCCTCCAGGGGAACATCCCCCAAGTTGCAGCCCGGAGCAGGCTGGCCATAGCTGGGCAACAGCCGGTGACCACCCCAGCCTGTTGGTTGTGCTGGGGGCAGGGCTGCTTAAGGTGGCACGGCCTTAAGGTGGCCCTGCCAGCCCTCGCTGAGTCAGTACTTCTTAAAGGAGAGGTGAGGCTTACTGAGCACAAAGGGAAACAGAACAGCTGCCACTTCCTGGCTTAAGACTATGCAGTGGCTTCTTGTGGTCCGAATACCCAGAGCTCCAGCAAGGCTCAGGAGCTTGGGACACACCCTTGATCTTTCTCACCCTGCAAGTCCCAGCTCCGGTGTCACAGTTAGGGTAGGCCTTGATTGGGACTATGAGGAGGAAAGCACAGGGAGGCTCTTGGGGGTTAGGATTGGGTAGGGCAGTAAGGCAAGCCAGGAAGACTTCCTGGAAGAGGAGTGCTAAGGATGAGCAGCAGTTTGCCAGATAAACGAAGGAAAAGACTGTCGCATCCCTTTGTCTCCACTCTCCCACTGGGCATATCCCAGGATTGAGGGGAGTGATGTGGCTGCTGCTCTTGAAAGTATTCCAAGCTCTGTTTTCCTCCCACAGCAAATTTGAAGAAGCGTGTTGCTGACATTACTGAGATAAAGCTATTTCTGGCTTTGTTTTTCTTCCCAGTCAAACCAGGAATACAAACTCCTACTTGGGTCCTTCTCCCCGACCACATTTGAATGAGCCCACATTTCCATTCTCAGTGTGTTGCTTAACTGGCTTATCTCGAAAAACATCTCTTTTACAGTTGGTTAGTTCAAATCAAGATCCAGGGAAAGTCCACACAATGTATTTGGTTAATGTGTCTCATAAGCGTCTTAATCTAGAACAGTTTCCCTCTCCCCCATTCTTCCATGACATTTATTTGTTAAAGAAACTGGGTCACTTGTTCTGTAGAATTTTCCGCATTCTGTTTTTGGATGATTGTATCCTTGTGAGATTCTGTACTTCTTGTAAACTGTTACATCTAGATGTGGTACTGTCTAATACACTTGCTGAACTGATAGCAATGTTCTGTATCTGTGCTTTCCAATATGGTAGCCGTTAGCCACATGTAGCTGTTGGTACTAGAGGTACCTATGGATGGAGGAGAGATGCCAGGTAGAGTTTTGTGGCAAACCCTAAAAAGAAGAGCCATGATAGAGATTCCTAAGGTTCTGGAGCAGGGTCATGACATCTGCAACAGAGACCTACACACTATACAAAAAAACTGCCCCGGCCTACTACTGGGTCCTGGTTAAGATGGTAAGTGTGACCACAAGATACCATTGAGTGATCATGTGGCCAGAGCTGGCTGTCATGACCTGTCTTCTATCAGACCAAGTCATAAAGTCAGGCAGGTCCAAAACAAAAAGGGGGACAAGAAAATTGGGCACAAGCAGGGCCAGAGGACAAAGTCAGCTGCATGAGTAGGTGGCCCAGACCCCCATGTCACCCACCATTGCTTGGCCAGTACCTTTTCCTCAGCTCACACCTACAGCCGTATGGGGAAACTCTTATGACCAGCTGATGGAGGAGGAAAAAGTTCAAGCTTGATTTGTGAATGGATTGGCTCAATATGAGGGTTTGAGCTGAAGATGGACTGTTGTACTACAGCCCCACTTGGGAGTAACCCTGAGATCCTCCCGATTGGCAGAGCTCCAGGTCATGCACCTAGTCATCCCCTTTTGTAGAAAGAAAAGGGGTCCGATAGAAGAATATATATGGGCCCATGGGCAATGGTGAATGGCTTGGCTGGTTGGTCAGGGGCCTATGAGGAGATTGGAACATCAGGGTCAAGGAGGTTTGGAGAAGAGGCACGTAGATGGATCTTGAGGACCAGACACAAAGTGAGGTCTTTATAGCACATGTATCATATGTTAATGCCCACCAGAGAGCATCTACCATGGAAGAGACTAAACCAAGTAAACAGCGTGATTCAGCCAGCAGTCATCGGCCAGCCGCTGTGAAAGACCCCCCCAGCGCTGGCACAGTGGCAGTAGGGGAGAGGCCAGTAACAGGTCCACTGGCATGGACACCCACTCACTAATGCTGACCTAGCTACTGCCACTGCTGAGTGTTCACCCTACAGCGACACTGAATCTGCCACATGGCACCATTCCTCAGGGAGACCAGCCAGCCACTTGTTAACAAGTTGACCACGTCAGACCCTTGCCACTCTGGAAAGGGAGCAATTTATCTTGACTGAAATCAATGCAGTACATATTATGCGTATGGGTTAGCCTCTCCTGCCTGCATGGCCTCAGCCAGCACCAGCATCTGAAGGCTCACACAGTGTTTGACCCACCGACATGGTATATCACATACCATCCCCTCAGGCCAAGTGATCCACTTTTTAGCAAAGGCGGGCGCAGTAATGGGCAGATGACCATGGGATCCACTAATCCTAATGTCTACCTCCCCATCCTGAGGCCACCGATCTGACAGAGCAATAGAAGGAATGGCCTTTGGAAGGAACAGCTAACATTCCAGCTCGGAGACGCATCAACTCAACCAGAGTGCCCAAAGAGGAAGATATTTTCATATGATTAACAGATAAAGGGTGAGTATCCAAATTATTTTTACCTTTTTATTTCAAAATCATTTCATTTATTTATTTTTGTTAAAAATATTTATTTATTTTATTTATTTGACTGCACCAGGTCTTAGTTGTGGCATGTGGGATCTGTAGTTGAGGCAAACTCATAGTTGTGGCGTGTGAGATCTAGTTCCCTGACCAGGGATCGAACCCAGGTCCCCTGCATTGGGAGCACAAAGTCTTAGTCACTGGACCACCAGGGAGGTCCCTCGAAATAATTTTAGACTTACAGAAAAGCTGCAAAAATAGTACAGAAAGTTTCTGTATACTCTTCACTTAGTTTTCACTAATGTTTACATTATACATAACCACAGTACAATTATCAAAACTGATTAGTAAAATACTAATTGATACAATTAGAGAATTAGTACATTACTAAACTGCAAATTTGATTTCACCCGTTCTTCCACTAATGTCCTCTGGTTTTCTGGGGTGTTAGTTGTCTTGTCTCCTTCATCTCCCACAGTCTGTGACAGTTCCTCAGTCTCTCCTTGTCTTTCTGACCTTGACATTTTGAGGAGTATGGATCAGTTACTGTATTGAACGCTCCTCAGTGTGGGTTGTCTGATGTTCTCTCACGAGTAGATGGAGGCCATGCAGTTTTGGCAAGAATACTACAGAAGTGATGTTCCCTTCTCAGTATATCACATCAGCAGTGTAAGGGGTCAGTATGTCTTATTACTGATGGCAATAGCCTGGATCATTTAGTTTAGTTCACTTCACGTCTGTGGTGTTTCTGCGCTGTGAAGTTACTATTTTTCTCTTTGCAGTTAATGAATATACCAGGGTAGAAAGTTTAAGGCTGCAAATATCCTGTTTCACCTCACTTTCACTCATGATTTGTAGCATCCATTGGTGGATCTTGCCTGCCTTCATTGTTGTCATGGCATTCTAACAGTGATTTTCTATGTCTCTTATTTCTTCGATATTATTTAGTTAGAATTATTCTCTAAGGAAGAGCCATCCCTTCTGCTTCATTTATTTACTTACTGAATCATTTGTACATTACCAATATAGACTCATGGATTTTTTTTATTCCATAGGTTATAATCTAATACAATCATTATTTATTTTGTTGTTCAGATTATCCCAGCTTTGGTCACTGGGGGCCTCTGTCATATAGGCTTGTCTGCCCTTTAGACTGGCCCTTACCTTTTTATGAGCACTGTCTTACATTGTAGTACCGTAAGATGCTCCAGGCTCATCTTGTCTTTTCCCTGCCTAGATCAGTAATCAACTGCTTTTCCAAGGAGTTCTGTTCCTTTTAGTCAGGAATAGTTTTTAGAAACCAAGATTTGGATGCTAGATGTGCTCTTAAAACCCAAAAGGAGGAGTCAAGATGGTGGTGTGGGAAGACGTGGACTTAGCGTCTCCCCACAACTAGGGCGTCTGCCAGCTGCTGGTGGGGACTCTAACCCCCAAGGAGACAGGAGGAACCCCAGAGTGAACCGGTAGGACGTAGGGGGACCGAGGGGGGAGGAGAACTGGAGGTCAGACCAGATCGGCACCCCTGAGGCCAGGGAGATCAGGAGAGGCAGGTGGTAGGGACTCTCCAGGAGGCACGGGAGAGGAGCGGAGGGCGATTGCCCTGCTCACTGGGGCCCGGGGAGCCTGCTGAGCTCCCAAGCTGGTCCCCTGCAATCCAAAGCCCCCTCCAGGCCGTGTGGGTCCTGGGGGCATAGAAGGGAGTCCAGGGAGATCAGGAAAGACAGGTGGGAGAGGAGTGGAGGGCGATTGTCCCGCCCACTGGGTCACGGAGAGCCTGCTGAGCTCCCAGGCCGATCCCCTGCCCTCCAAGGCCCATCCAGGCTGCGTGGGCCCTTGGGAGCATAGGAGGGAGGCCGGGGGGGGGGGGGAATCAGGAGAGGCAGGCAGGAGGGACCCTCTGGGAGGAGCAGGAGAGGAGTGGAGGACGATTGCCCTGCCCACTCGAGCCCAGGAAGCCTGCTGGGCTCCCTGGTGAGGTGCCCTGCCCTCTGAGACCAGGGGTGTGGGGCACGCCTGGGCCCCTTCTGTTCCTGGAGCCTAAGCCCCACCGCCCACAGCCCCCAGGGTTTTCCAGCCCTGTAGGTCCTGAGCATTGGCCCCGCCCACCACCCAAACCTCGCCCTTTCTTAGGCCGCACTCTCCACAGCCAAGGCCTTTCCCCCCTCCTTTTTTTTTTTTCTTTTCCCTCCTCCTCTTCTTTACTATTATGGTACTGACATACCTTGTGGTTGTTGATTCATCTATATTTTTATTTTTACATTCTTTCTAACATATCTGTCAGTTTCCTAGTCTAATTTTATTTTTTACTTTGTTATTGTTCTCTCTTTTTTTCTTGGGGGGCCACCCCACACGGCTTGTGGGATCTTGATTTGCCAACACGGAGTCGGGGGGAAGCTACTGCAGTGGGAGCTCCGAGTCCAAACCATTGCACTAACAGGGAACCTCAGACCCCTGTGAATATTCATTGGAGTGAGGTCTCACAGAGTTCCTCATCTCAGCACCAAGACCCAGCTCTACCCAATAGCCTACAAACTCCAGTGTTGGAAGCCTCAGGCCAAACAATCCATAAAACAGGAACACAATCCCCCTCATAAAAAAAAAAAAAAAAAATGAGACTGCAAAAAAATATGTCATAGATGAAGGAGCAAGGTAAAAACCTAGAAGGCCAAATAAATGAAGAGGAAATAGGCAATCTACCTGAAAAAGAATTCAGAGTAATGATAGTAAAGATGATCCAGAATCTCGGAAATAGAATGGAAGCACGGATTGAGAAAATACAAGAAATGTTTAACAAAGATCTAGAAGAACTAAAGAACAAACAAACAGAGATGAACAACACAATAACTGAAATGAAAACTACACTGGGAGGAATCAATAACAGAATAATGAAGGCAGAAGAATGAATAAGTGAGATGGAAGACGAAATGGTGGAAATAACTGCCGAGGAGCAGAATAAAGAAAAAAGAATGGAAGACAGTCTCAGAGACCTCTGGGACAACACTAAACGCACCAACATTCGAATTATAGGGGTCCCAGAAGAAGAAGAGAAAAAGAAAGGGTCTGAGAAAATATTTGAAGAGATTATAGTGGAAAACTTCCCTAACATGGGAAAGGAAATAGTCACCCAAGTACAGGAAGCACAGAGAGTCCCATACAGGATAAACCCTAGGAAAAACACACCAAGACACATATATATCAAACTAACAAAAATTAAATACAAAGAAAAAATATTAAAAGCAACAAGGGAAAAACAAAAAATAGCATACAAAGGAATCCCCATAAGGTTATCAGCTGATGTTTCAGTGGAAGCTCTGCAAGCCAGAAGGGAGTGGCAGGATATACTTAAAGTGCTGAAAGAGAAAAACCTACAAGGAAGATTACTCTACCCAGCAAGGATCTCATTCAGATTCAATAGAGAAGTCAAAAGCTTTTCAGACAAACAAAAGCTAAGAGAATTCAGCACCACCAAACCAGCTTTATAACAAATGCTAAAGAAACTTCTCTAGGCAGGAAACACAAGAGAAGAAAAAGACCCACAAAAACAAACCCAGAACAATTAAGAAAATGGTAATAGGAACATACATATCGATAATAACCTTGAATGTAAATGGATTAAATGCCCCAAGCAAAACACACAGACTGGCTGAATACATACAAAAACAAGACTCATATATATGCTGTCTACAAGAGACCCACTTCAGACCTAGGGACACATACAGACTGAAAGTGAAGGGATGGAAAAAGATATTCCATGCAAATGGAAATCAAAAGAAAGCTGGAGTAGCAATACTCCTCTCAGATAAAAGAGACGTTAAAGACTGTTGCAAGAGATAAGGAGGGACACTACATAATGATCAAAGGATCAATCCAAGAAGAAGAGGTAACAATTATGAATGTTTATGCACCCAACAGAGGAGCACCTCAATACATAAAGCAAATGCTAACAACCATGAAAGGAGAAATCGACAGCAACACAATAATAGTAGGGGACTTTAACACCCCACTTACACCAATGGACAGATCATCCAAACAGAAAATAAATAAGGAAACACAAGCTTTAAATGACACGATAGACCAGATAGATCTAGTTGATATTTATGGAACATTCCACCCCAAAGTGGCAGAATACACTTTCTTCTCAAGTGCACATGGAACATTCTCCAGGATAGATCACATCTTGGATCACAAATCAAGCCTCGGGAAATTTAAGAAAATTGAAATTGTATCAAGCATCTTTTCTGACCACTACACTATGAAATTGGAAATCAATTACAGGAAGAAAAACCTGTAAAAACCACACATACATGGAAGCTAAACAGTGCACTACTAAATAATCAAGAAATCACTGATGAAATCAAAGAAGAAAAAAAATACATAGAAACAAATGACAATGAAAACACAATGACGTAAAACCTATGGGACACAGCAAAAGCAGTTCTAAGAGGGAAGTTTATAGCAATTCAATCTCACCTCAAGAAACAAGAAAAATCTCAAATAAACAATCTAACCCTACACTTAAAACAACTAGAGAAAGAAGAACAAAGAAACCCCGAAGTCAGTAAAAGGAAAGAAATCATAAAGATCAGAGCAGAAATAAATGAAATAGAAACGAAGAAATCAATAGCAAAGAACAATAAAGCTAAAAGCTGGTTCTTTGAGAAGATAAACAAAATTGATAAACCCTTAGCCAGACTCATCAAGAAAAAAAGGGAGAGGGCGCAAATCAATAAAATTAGAAATGAAAAAGTAGAAATCACAACCAACACTGCAGAAATACAAAGGATTATAAGAGACTACTACGAACAGCTATATGCCAATAAAGTGGACAACCACAAAGAAATGGACAAATTCTTGTACAATTTTCCAGACTGAACCAGGAAGAATTAGAAAATATAAACAGACCTATCACAAGTAATGAAATTGAAACCGTAATTAAACATTTTCCAACAAACAAAAGTCCAGGACTAGATGGCTTCACAGGCCAATTCTATCAAACATTTAGAGAAGAGCTAACATGAATCCTTCTCAAACTCTTCCAAAATATTGCCGAGGGAGAAATACTCCCATATTCATTCTACAAAGCCACCATCACCCTGACACCTAAACCAGAAAAAGATATCACAAAAAAAGAAAATTATAGACCAATATCACTGATGAACAGAGATGCAAAATCCTGAACAAAATACTAGCAACAGAATCCAACAGCACACTAAAAGGATCGTACACCATGATCAAGTGGTATTTATCCCAGGGATTCAAGAATTCTTCAGTATACGCAAATCAATCAATGTGATACACCACATTAACAAATTAAGGATAAAAACCATATGATCATCTCAATAGATGCAGAAAAAGCTTTGGACAAAATTCAACACCCATTTATGATAAAACCTCTCCAGAAAACGGGCATAGTGGGAACCTACCTCAACATAATAAAAGCAATATATGACAAACCCACAGCAAGCATCATACTCAATGGTGAAAAACTGAAAGCATTTCCAGTAGGATCAGGAACAAGACAAGGATGTCCACTCTCGCCACTCTTATTCAACATAGTTTTGGAAGTCCTAGCCACAGCAGTCAGAGAAAAAGAAATAAAAGGAATACAAATTGGAAAAGAAGAAGTAAAACTGTCACTCTTTGCCGATGACATGATACTATACATAGAAAATCCTAAAGTTGCCACCAGAAAACTAGAATTAATCAATGAATTTGGTAAGGTTGCAGTATACAAAATTAATGCACAGAAATCTCTGGCATTCCTATACACCAACAATGAAAATCAGAAAGAGAAATTAAGGAAACACTCCCATTTACCATTGCAACAAAAAGAATAAAATACCTAGGAGTAAACCTGCCTAAGGAGGTGAAAGACTTGTATTCAGAAAACTATAAAACACTGAGGAAAGGAATCAAAGATGACATAAACAGATGGAGAAATATACCATGTTCTTGGATTGGAAGAATCAATATTGTGAAAATGACTATACTGCCCAAAGCAATCTACAGATTCAATGCAATCCCTATCAAACTACCAATGGCATTCTTCACAGAATTAGAACAAAAAAATCTTACAGTTCATATGGAAAGACCCAAATAGCCAAAGCAATCTTGAGAACGAAAAATGGAGTTGGAGGAATCAGGCTCCCTGACTTCAAACTATACCACAAAGCTACCGTAATCAAGACAGTATGGTACTGGCACAAAAACAGAAATATAGAACAATGGAACAGGATAAAATGCCCAGAGATAAACCCATGCACAAATGGGCACCTAATTTATGACAAAGGAGGCAAGAACATACAATGGAGAAAAGACAGCCTCTTCAATAAGTGGTGCTGGGAAAACTGGACAGCTACATGTAAAAGAATGAAATTAGAACACTCCCTAACACCATACACAAAAATAAACTCCAAATGGATTAAAGACCTAAATGTAAGACCAGACACTATAAAACTTTTAGGGAATAACACTCTTTGACATAAACCACAGCAAGATCTTTTTTGACCCACCTCCTAGAGTAACAGAAATAAAAACAAAAATAAAGAAATGGGACTTAATTAAGCTTTTGCACAGCAAAGGTAACTATAAACAAGACAAAAAGACAACCCTCAGAATGGGAGAAAATATTTGCAAACGAAACAACAGACAAAGGATTAATCTCCAAAATATACAAACAGCTCATGGAGCTCAAAATCATAAAAACAAACAATCCAGTTAAAAAATGGGCAGAAGACCTAAATAGACATTTCACCAAAGAAGACATACAGTTGGCCAAGAGGCACATGAAAAGATACTCAACATCACTAATTATTAGAGAAATACAAATCAAAACTACAATGAGGTATAACCTCACACTGGTCATAATGGCCATTATCAAAAGAGCTAGAAACAATAAATGCTGGAAAGGGTGTGATGAAAAGGGAACCCTCCTACACTGTTGGTAGGAATGTAAACTGATACAACCACTAGGGAAAACAGTATGGAGGTTCCTTAAAAAACTAAAAATAGAACTACAATATGACCCAGCAATCTCACTACTGGGCATATACCCTGAGAAAACCATAATTTAAAAAGAGACATGCACCACAATGTTCATTGCAGCACTATTTACATTAGACAGGACATGGAACCAACCTAAATGTCCATCGACAGATGAATGGATAAATAAGATGTGGCACATATATGCAATGGAATATTACTCAGCCATAAAAAGAAATGAAATTGAGTTATTTGTAGTAAGGTGAATGGACCTAGAGACTGTCATACCGAATGAAGTAAGTCAGAAAGAGAAAAACAAATACCGTATGCTAACGCATATATATGGAATCTAAAAAAAAAGAAAAAAAATCGTACTGATGAACCTAGTTGCAGGGCAGGAATAAAGAGGTAGACATAGAGAATGGACTTGATGACATGGGGTGGGAGGGCGAAGCTGGGGCGAAGTGAGAGTAGCATCGACATATATACACTACCGAATGTAAAATAGTTGGCTGGTGAGAAGCAGCAGCATGGCACAGGGAGATCGGCTCAGTGCTTTGCGATGACCAAGAGGGGTGGGATAGGGAGGATGGGAGGGAGGCTCAAGAGAGAGGGGATATGAGGACATGTATATGCATATGACTGATTCGCTTTGTTGTGCAGCAGATTTTTGCACAACAAAAATCGGTTTTGTGAAGCAATTATACTCCAATAAAGATCTAGTAAAAAAAAGAAACTCAACAATAAGAAAACAAACAACCTGATTTAAAAACGGGCAAAAGGTCTGGACTTCTCTGGTGGTGCAGTGGTTGAGAGTCCGCCTGCCGATGCAGGGGACACGGGTTCGTGCCCCGGTCCAGGAAGATCTCACATACCACAGAGCGGCTGGGCCCGTGAGCCATGGCCGCTAAGCCTGCGGGTCTGGAGCCTGTGCTCCTCAACGGGAGAGGCCACAACAGTGAGAGGCCCACATACCGCAAAAAAATAAATAAATAAAAATAAAAACGGGCAAAAGGTCTGAACAGGCATTTCTCCAAAGAAGATATACTGATAGCAAATAAGCATATGAAAAGGTGCTCAATATCATATGTCATCACAGAATTGCAAATTAAAACAAAACAAGATGACACTACACATCTATTAGGATGACTAAAATTTTAAAAACTGACATCGAGTACTGATGAAGACACAGAGCAACAGGAATTCTCATTCATTGCTGGTGAGAGTACAAAATGGTACAGTCACATTGGAAGACAGTTTGGCAGTTTCTTACAAAGCTAAACATAATCCTACCACATGATCCAGCAATCATCTTTCTAGGTACTTACCCAATTGAGTTGAAAGCTTCTGTCCATACAAAAGCCTGCACACAAATATTTATAGCAGCTTTCATAATCTCCAAAAACTAAAATGTCAACAACCAAACAACCAAAATGTCCATCCAAAGGTGAATGGGTAAAGCAACGGCAGTCCATTCATACAATGGAATATTTGTCACCTAAAAGTAGAAATAAACTGTCAAGTCACAAAAAGACATGGAGGAACCTTAAATATACATTGCTAAGTGAAAGAAGTCATTCTGAAAAAACTACACCCTGATTCCAACCATGTCACATTCTGAAAAGACAAAACTAGGGAGGCAGTAAAAAGACCAGTGGTTGCCAGGGATTTGAGACCAGGGGGCTGGTGATGAATAAATGAAGTACAAGGGATTTTTAGGGTGGTAAAGCTATTCTGTATGATCCTGTAATGGTGGATACATGACATTATGCATTTTTCACAACCTATAGGACTTTACAACACCAAAAGTGAACCTTAGTGCAGGCAAATTTCTTTCTTTCTTTCTTTCTTTCAATATTTATTTATTTTGTCTGTGCCAGGTCTTAGTTGCAGCAGGCAGGATCTTCGTTGTGGCATGCGGGATCTTTAGTTGCGGCATGCAGGCTTGTTAGTTGCGGCGTGCGAACTCTTAGTTGTGGCATGCATGTGGGATCTAGTTCCCCCACCAGGGATCAAACCTGGGCCCCATGCATTGGGAACGCAGAGTCTTACCCACTGGACCACCAGGGAAGTCCCCAGGCAAATTTCTAAAAAAATCATTTAGGAGATTGGCGGATCCCAGGAAAGAATGCAGACTGTGACAAGACAGTCTAACTCTATCTTTCTAAATGTATGAAATGACCTCACTGAAGAGGGTGGGGGAAACAGGTGCTGACCTAAATGAATGGAGTTTATTAGACTAAAGGCAAAAGGAATGGCTCATAAGCACTGTACTCTAATCAGTTAAGTTGTTTCTCACAGGGTACGAGTTAACACTTCTGATACAGCTTTACGTGTAACTGGATTGATTGAATAAAGTAGTAAATGGGGAAAAGAGACAAGTCTCCCATTCAGAAGAATTCCAAATAAATTATGTAGCTACACCACCCTCAAGGGAGGAAGCATAACTTCCCACTCCCTAAATGTGGGCTTTTCCAAGTGACTTCCTTCCAAAGTACAGTATGGAAAGGGGGAAAGAAAAAGGGTCACATTATAGTGGAGAGACCTGGCAAATGCTACTTCAGCCAGATGATCAAAGTCAACATCAACAGTCAAAAACCACATTGATGGTATGTACCTGTACCGAGTTGAATAGCATCCTCCCAAAATTCATGTCCTTCTCAGGACCTCAGAATGGACTTTATTTGAAAATTGGGTCTTTGCAGGTGTAATTAGTTAAGACAGGGTCCTGCTAAGAGTAGGGTTGGCCATTAGTCCAATGTGACTGGTGTCCGTATAAGAAGAGGCGAAGAGACACAGACACGTGAGGAGAGAAACGTCACGTGACCATGGAGGCAGCATTTGAGGTGCTGCAGCTCAAGTGAGTCAAGGAAGCTGGGACGAAGCAAGGAAGGATTCCCCACTATGGGTTTCAGATGCTGCATGTCCTTGCCAACACCTTGATTTCAGACTTCTAGCCTCCAGAACTGTGAAAAAACAAATGTATGTTGTTTTAAGTCACTTGGTTTGTGATGCTTCATTACAACAGCCCTAGGAAACTAATATAATACCCTTGATATGGTATGATAAAAATGGTCCTTTTTACCTCTGATGTCTTCCTCCCCAAAGCCCATAACCTCAGTCTAACCATGACAGAAACACCAGACATGTACCAATAGAGGAGCATCCTACAAAATGCCTGACTAGTACTCCTCAAAACTGTCAAAGTCATCGAAAACAAGGGAAGTCTGAAAAAACCACAGCCAAGGAGAGCCCACCTTAGTCCATTCAGGCTGCTGAATGGACTTCAGCAACCCATGAACAATATTTATTGGCTTAAATAATATTTATTTCTCACAGTTCTGGAAGCCAGGACGTCCAAGATTAAGGCTTCGGCAGATCTGGTGTCTGATAAGAACTGCTTCCTGGTTCCTAGACAGCTGTCTTCTTGCTAAGTCCTCACATGGTGGAAGGGGCAAGAGAGATTTCTGGGGTCCGTTTTATAACACTAATCACATTCATGAGGGATCTGGCCTCCTGACCTGATCACCTCCCAAAGGCCCTACCTCCAAATATCATCACATTGGGGATTAGGTTTCAACATATGAATTTTATGGGGACACAAACATTCAGTCTGTAGCAGAGCCTAAGGGGACATGAAGATTAAATGTAATGTAGCATCCTGGATGGAATCCGGGAACAGAAAAAGGACATTCAGTAAAATTAAGAAAATCTGAGAAAACTGCGGACCTTAGTTAATAATATACTAATGTTGGCTCATTAATTATAACAAATGAACCATACTAATTAATATAAGATGTTAATTAATAATAGATGGAGGGACTTCCCTGGAGGTGCAGTGGCTAAGACTTTGCCTTCCAGTGCAGGGGGTGTGGGTTTGATCCCTGGTCAGGGAACTAAGATCCCACATGCCTCACGGCCAAAAAACCACAACATAACAGAAGCAATATTGTAACAAATTCAATAAAGACTTTAAAAATGGTCCATATCAAAAAAATCTTAAAAAAAAAAGTAGGGACTTCCCTGGTGGTGAAGTGGTTAAGAATCTGCCTGCCAATTTGGGGGACACGGATTCAATCCCTGGTCCAGGAAGATCCCACATGCTGTGGAGCAACTAAGGCCATGCACCACAACTGCTGAGCCTGTGAGCCACAACTACTGAGCCCATGCACCTAGAGCCAATGCTCTACAACAAGAGGAGCCACCGCAATGAGAAGCCCGCACAACGCAACAAGGAGTAGCTCCTGCTTGCCACAACTAGAGAAAGCCTGCGCAGCAATGAAGACCCAACGCAGCCAAAAAAAAAAAAAGTAGATGGAAACTGTGCACTCTTGTGGGGGCATATTTGGAACTCTGCTATCTGCTCAGTATTTGGTAACTATAAAACTTTTCTGAAAAAATTAGGTCTATTAATAAAAATATAAATAAAAAAGGGGATTAATGAGGGGGGATTGGATCCTAGTAGATAACTAAACGTAACAAAAGACACAATAATGAAAAGTGTGGTATTGTTGCATGAGTAGACAGAAAGACTAATGGAACAGAATAGAAAGTTCAGAAATATAACCAAATACACGCAAATATTTTATGTATGATGAAAGTGGCACCTTAAGTCCGTGTAGTAAAAATGGACTTATTAACACATGTTATCAGGGAGAAAAATAAAATTGGATCCGTATCCAAGGTAAATACCAAAGAAATAAAATATTTAAATGTAAATAAATGAAATCATAAAAGTATTAGAAGAAAACGGCATTTTTTGAATTAATGTGTTGATCCAGTAGATTGCTAATCACAGGTATAAAATTTCTGTTATGTGAAATGAATAAATTCTAGAAATCTACTGTACAGCACTGTGCTTGTGTATAAGTACACAGTGCACTTAAAAATCTGTTAAGTGGGTAGATCTCATTTTAAGTGTTCTTACACTTAAAACAATTTTTTTAATAAAAAATTTTTAAAGATCTAGTAGACAAGTAAAATGATGAAAGACCCCCTTTTTTTTTTTTTAACTAAAGAACAAGTATTGCTGAGGCTTCATTGCCACGTTCCTTAGAACAAGAAATGTTTGGTTGACAGTTCTCTGATTTATGTTAATACACTTTTATTTCAAAAAGTACTTTTGTTCCTCCATTTACTACCCCACTGTATCAGTTAGCTATTGCTGTAGTTTAACAAGCACCTAAAACTCCGTGGCATAAAACAATAAACATTTATTCTTTTTTTTATCTCTTTTTTTTTAAATTGAAGTATAGTTGATTTACAATGTTGCATTAATTACTGCTATACAGCAAAGTGATTCAGTTATACATATATATACATTCTATTTTTAAACTCTTTTTTGGCTGCATTGGGTCTTCGTTGCTGGATGTGGGCTTTCTCTAGTTGCGGTGAGTGGGGGCTACTCTTTGTTGTGGTGTGCGAACTTCTCATTGCGGTGGCTTGTCTTGTTGCGGAGCATGGGCTCTAGGCACGCGGGCTCAGTAGTTGTGGCTCGCGGGCTCAGTAGTTGTGGCACATGGGCTTAGTTGCTCCATGGCATGTGGGATCTTCCCGAACCAGGGCTCGAACCTGTGTACTCTGCATTGGCAGGTGGATTCTTAACCACTGTACCACCAGGGAAGCCCTCTATTTTTAAAACATTCATTTCCATTATGGTTTATCACAGGATATTGAATATAGTTCTCTGTGCTATGCAGTAGGACCTTGTTATTTATCCATTCTATATATAAAAGTTCACATCTGCTAACCCCAACCTCCCACTCCATCCTTCCCCCAGTCCCCTTTTCCCTTGGCAACCACCAGTCTGTTCTCTATGTTCATGATTCTGTTTATGTTTCATAGATAGGTTCATTTGTGTCATATTTTAGATTCCGCATATAAGTGACATCATGTGGTATTTGTCTTTCTCTTTCTGACTTACTTCAGTTAGTATAATAGTCTCTAGGTAGGTCCATCCATGTTACTGCAAATAGAATTATTTCATTCTTTTTTATGGCTGAGTAGTATTCCATTCTAAATATGTACCACATCTTTTTTTTCTTTAGATTTTTTAATTTTTATTTTTATTTTTCTCTGTGTTGGGTCTTCGTTGCTGTGTGTGGCCTTCTCTAGTTGCGGCGAGCTGGGCTACTCTTTGTTGAGGTGCACAGGCTTCTCACTGCAGTGGCCTCTCTTGTTATGGAGCACGGGCTCTAGGTGTGTGGGCTTCAGTAGTTGTGGCAAGCGAGCTGTAGAGCACAGGCTCAGTAGTTGTGGTGCATGGGCTTAGTTGCTCTACGGTGTGTGGGATCTTCCCGGACCAGGGCTCGAACCCGTGTCCCCTGCAATGGCAGGCGGATTCTTCACCACTGAGCCACCAGGGAAGTCCCCCACATCTTCTTTATCCATCCATCTGTCAATGGACATTTAGGTTGTTTCCATGTCTTGGCTATTGTGAATAGTGCTGCTATGAACATAGTGGTACGTGCATCTTTTTGAATTATAGTTTTGTTTGGATATATGCCCAGGAGTGGGATTGCTGGATCATATGGCAACTCTATTTTTAGTTTTCTGAGGAATGTCCATACTGTTTTCCACAGTGGCTGCACCAATCTACATTCCCATCAACAGTGTAGGAGGGTTCCCTTTTCTCTACATCCTCTCCAGCATTTATTGTTTGTAGATTTTTTTAATGATGGCCATGCTGACTGGTGTGAGGTGATACCTCATTGTAGTTTTAATTTGCATTTCCCTGATAATTAGTGATGTTGAGCATCTTTTCATGTGCTTTTTGGCCATCTGTATGTCTTCTTTGGAGAAATGTCTATTTAGATCTGCCCATTCTTTGATTGGGTTGTTTGTTTTTTTGATATAGAGCTGCATGAGCTGTTTGTATATTTTGGAAAGTAATCCCACGGATAAAGAAGATGTGGTACATGTTTACAATGGAATATTACTCAGCCATAAAAAGGAATGAAATTGGGTCATTTGTAGAGATGTGGATGGGCCTAGAGACTGTCATACAGAGTGAAGTAAGTCAGAAAGAGAAAAACAAATATCATATATTAACGCATATATGTGGAATCTAGAAAAATGGTATAGATGAACCAGTTTCCAAGGCAGAAATAGAGACACAGATGTAGCGAACAAACGTATGGACACCAAGCGGGGAAAGAAGGGGCAGCGGGTGGTGGTGGTGGGATGAACTGGCAGACTGGGATTGACATATATACACAAATATGTATAAAATAGATAACTAATAAGAACCTGCTGTATAAAAAAAATAAAATTAAAGAGAATTATAATAATTTTAAAAAAGAAAAAAAGAAAGTAATCCCTTGTCACGTCTGTCTCTTCCTTTGCAAATATTTTCTCCCATTCTGTAGGTTGTCTTTTTGTTTTGTTTAAGGTTTCCTTTGTTTTGCAAAAGCTTGTAAGTTTGATTAGGTCCCATTTGTCTATTTTTGTTTTTATTTCTATTGCCTTGGGAGACTGACCTAAGAAAACATTGATATTATTCATGTCATTTATTCTTTTTTTTTTGTTTGTCTTGTTTTGTTTTTTCTTTGGCCGCATGCGGAATTCCCCCAACAAGGGGTCAAAACTGGAAGCATGGAGTCTTAACCCCCGGAAAACCAGTGAAGTCCAGTAAACATTTATTCTTGTTCATGAGTCTATAGGTCAGCTGGGTGATTCTTCTGGTCTTGGCTGGTCTCACTTGTGCATTTTTGGTTAATTTGGGGGGTTGGGTAGGCAGCTCTGCTGATCTCAGTTGGAATTTCTCATATATCTGGACGTCAGCTGGCTGTAGGCTGATCTAGAAGGGACTCAGAAGGACAACTTGCTCTCTTCCACGTGGTTTCTCTTGTTCCAACAGCATTCTAAGAGAAAGCAGGAATCTGTGAGGGCCAATATATCATTATTTTCATAGCTTTGTAGCCAAGCAAGTCACAAAGCCAGCCTCAATTCAAGAGGCAGGGAAATAGACTGCACCTCCTGATAAGAAGACCTGCAAAGTCAAGTGGTAATTGAGGCCACTCCTTTTCCATAATGACCTCTAAATCCCACTGAGATATCAACTACTTCTGATACAGAAATAAACTTCCTTCAAGCTATTTAGCAAAATGTGACCCATGGCTGGACACAAAAGAAATGATTGCTTGTGTATGAAGAACACCTCAGTGTTCTTCAGGATTGCTTCCTGGAAAAACAAAATACAAAACCAATTTCCCATGGCATAAATAAAGCACTGTAGGGCCTTATGCAGTAAAGGGTTAACTTAGCAAGTCTGGGTTGTCTAAACCTTGTACCTTCCAAAGGAAGGCTTGACTGTTGCCCAGCCCTTGGGAGGTAACTTCTAACCTCTAAGCTGGTAGAATATCCTGTCTGATAAGAGTGTTTTTCTTTACCTGGAGACCTTGAACCAGCCAGATGCTTTATGCTGGGGCCCTCGGGTCGACCTGGGGAGGGGCTGGAGACTAAGGTCAGCTGTGTGGGCAGTCAGACATGCCCATAGCACCAATCTGCAATAAAGACCCTGGACACCAAGGCTTGGCCGAGCTTCTGGTTAGCAATACTCCATGTGTGATGTCACATACCGTTGCTGGGAGAATCAAGCGCTGTATGCATGACACCACTGAGGGAGGACAGATGGAATCTTGTGCCTGGTATCTCGAGGACCTTGGCCTTTGTGCATTTTTCCATTGCTGATTTTAATCTGTGTCCTTTCACTGCAGCAAACTGTAACCATGAGTGCAGCAGCTTGCTGAGTTCTGAGTCCTTCTAAGGAAAAATTGAACCTGAGCATGGTCTGTGGGACCCCCTAAAACAGTCATATTATCATTTTGAAGCCATAGACAGATTATCTTTTTCAGAATTAAAACTTGTTGGCTTCTCCAGGCTTTTGTTTTTCCGTTTGTAAACAGGTATTTGGACCAATAGACTCCTGATCTATTCTATTTATGGATCTACTTATAAAATAGGGGAAGTTTTGATGCAGTTGCTTTATTTTGTAATAATACTTTGTCCAATAATACTCAAACCCACATCTTTCTGACTTGTATGAAATTATCTCTAAATTCTCTATAAAAAACAATGCATCCAGTAATAAACCTGATTCCAAATGACTATGATTTTTTTTTCCCCAAGGTGGGATAAATAGGATATTCTTTAGGTGTCTCTCCACAAGGAGGAGATATGGCAAGGAACTAGCTGGAGTTCTTTGCAGTCCCAAGACCCGGCTAGCAGGAAAGAAGAACTGAAGGAGCAGCTACCTACCCTGGTGTTATGCGGGGCCACCACCGTTCCCCTGAGGTGGGCAGCCCTGAAAAGTTGGATGATGCTGGAAGCTACCCACTCCAGCAGGATGCAGGATGTGTAGGCAGCACTTGGTACACGCAGGTGGACAGGACTACAGAACTGCATGATACTGATAGTAGTTGGGTTTCAAGTGTCGTTACTACTTGCCCCAGTCATTCATTCATTCCTCATCTATGCCAAGCACAGTGCTGGAAAGGCCTCAATAAATGAGACAGACAGTCCTTATATGCCCAGAGGATCCTTGATGAAGACTTCTAAGCCATTAACCATGTAAGATCGCTTCATTCACTGAGGTGAAAGATGGCCTTGTCAAACACTCAGTTAAGATAACTAAATTTTTCGAGGTTCAGGTTGGTTCCGTTCTCCAGAGTTAATTTATGTTAAAAACAAAGGAAAGATAGCATGAGATATTCACTTTGCTCCAAATAAGGAGAATTTTTGCAGGCTCCCTACTTTGTAATTTTGTTTTGTTTTTTAAATATTTATTTTTTATTTCACGCCAGGTTTTAGTTGCAGCACACGGGATCTTTGTTGTGGCACATGGGATCTTTTTTTTTTTTAGTTGCGGCATGTGGGCCCTTTAGTGTAGCATGCGGGTTCTTAGTTGCGTCACGTGGGATCTAGTTCCCTGACCAGGGATCGAACCCGGGCCCCCTGTGTTGGGAGCACAGAGTCTTAACCACTAGACCACCAGGGAAGTCCGTGTAATTTTGCCATGAAAAAAAAAAAAATAGAGGCCACTTCTCAGAGCCCCAAATGAGGAGGGAAAGGCTGTGATTAGATATCATTCCTTTCCATCATCTCAGGTATATAAAAGAGGGAGGCAGGTCGACTGGCTGGGAGAAATTGGTGACCAGATGGAGTGGTATTGTCAGACACTGGAAATAATACAAGGAAAGGAACATCCACTGGTAGGTGTCTGATTATGGAGTCTTGGAATCATGATTATAGGGATTATGGAGCCTAATACATGATTACGGAGTCTTGGCTCAAACCTCACCAGCTGAGTAAAGTCTTCTCTAGCCATTCTACTCAAAAATGCACACACACCCCGACACTCCTGATACGACCCTCTTAGCAGTGAACTCCATCTGACATGCTGTATGTTTTACTTATTGTTTATTGCCTATCTCCCTAAGTAGAATGTAAGCTCATAAGGGGAGAGAGCTATGGGTCACTCACAGCTGTGCCCAAGCACAGTGCCTGCCACCAGCAGGTGCTTGACAAACGTTGATGGCAGAAATGCTGAATAAAGGAGTAGAAAATAATGATGCTTGGGGAAAAAACCTGAACCTCTCACTCAGAAAAAGAATTGTTCTAAAACCTGGCAAGGAGTAAGGAATTGCTGTTAGTATTTGGCCAAAAATTCTTCTTAAACCTTGACCTTCTCAGGTTCTGAGTCTAGATGAAGTAACAGAAAATTGATAATTAAAATTTAAGGTGATCAGGAGAATCCAGACTCTGTGGAAGTTCTTCAGAATAGACAATCCAGTGTTTTCAGCCTATAAATGGCAAAGAAAAAAAAAAAAAAGATATGGAGGGGGGGACCTATGTATTAAAAGACATTAATCGTGGGATGTGGATTCATTTGGATCTTGAGTTTTTAAAATTTGAAGAAATGTTCATGGAAACAATTTGGAAATATGAACAACAACTGGACATTTGAATACTATTAAGGAAACTTCTAAAATATTTTAGGTGTGATAATGGTGCACAGTGACTGTGCTTTACAGTGTGATCCACAGGCCCCTGGGGTCTCCAAGACCCTTGCATGGGATCCAGGAGGTCAAGGCTCTTTTAATAATAACACTTCGGCATTATTTTCCTATTTCATTGAGTTGACATTTGCACTGACGGTGCAAAAGCAGTTGGTGGGGGAGCTTGCTGGTGCCACAGCAGGATTCCAGACAGTGGCACCAAGCTGCACTGGAAGTCACTACCTATTTTTTTTCTTTTGGCAGCGCTGCGGCCTGCAATATCTTAGTTCCCCAACCAGGGATGGAACCCATGTCCCCCTGCAGTGGAAGCATGGAGTCCTAACCACTGGACCATCAGGGAATTCCCTGGCAGTCACTGCTTTCTGCACTCTCGTGCAATTGCAGGAAAGAAGTGCCAGTTTCACTTAAGAATGACCTTAATGGAGCAGTAAAAACGATTAGTTGTATTGTCTCAACCTTTGAGCGCATGTCTTTTTAATATTCTGTCTGATGAAACGGGAAGTACGTACAAAGTACTTCTGCTGCACACACAGAAGCAGGACGTTGTCTCCAGGAAAACCACTTGTGCGGTTGAGTCGTGAGCTGAACTAGCTGCTTTTCTCATGAAACATTTTTACTTGAATGGCTGACAGTCAAACAAAGGCTGGCTGTTTGGCAGACATTTTCTCAAAAATGAATGAAGTGAGCTGTCATTTCCAGGAAAACAAGTGACTATATTTCTTGCCCAATGATAAAAGGAGCTTTCAAGTAAAAATTTGAATTTTGGCAAAAACCTGATTCTGCTTCCCAATACTTATTAAAGCTTTTCTGATGAGACCAGTGGTGATATTATTATGGTCATTTGATACTATGTAATAAAATGTATCAACATTTCAAAGATCTTTATGACTCAGTAAGCCAGTGTTTTTCAAAGACCAGGGCATGATGTTACAAAATCATGCCTGGATAAATGATCCATTCAAAGTACAAAAAAGACCAATGGATTTTAATATAACAGAGTATATAAGTTCTTTGATAAAATCATATGATCTAGGGTCTATGACCCATGGGAATGTCATTTGAGCACGTAAACAAAAATAAAATTTTTTGTCAATATCTATGAGCTAACCACACTGTTATTTATGAGGTTTGGGATATTTGCTCCACTTTAAACAGTCACTATTATAACAGTTAAAATCTCTTTACATCCAATAACAGTGCCATACAAGCATGTACTTACTGTTGGTGCCAGTGCTTGTTGGAACGGAAGTGGATATTACAACATGCTCGGAAGATCAGACAACCACTAGGACATGCTGGGTAGTTGATTGAGAAGAGAGTGAAACCTTAGTGGAAGGTCAAAAAAATTTAAAGCAACATTTAAATTAAAATATGCAATATGTTTTTTTAAAAAACATCCTCTGTACTTTTCCTTTATTCCTAAGAGGAAATTAATAGAAAATAATGTGGTTTTGAACTTTGCACGGTCTTCAGAAACAGTCCATGCACACAGTACTCTACGCTGTTATGCATAAGGCAGTAGGGAGTTTATTTTGTGTGTGTTTATTGGGGGAAGAGTGTATATTTCTTCTTTTTGTACATTTCAGTATTTAGTCTTTATGCATAATTTTTACAAAAATAGGATCACACTCTACGTACTCTTGTGTGATCTACATTTTTTCATTTCTCAACTCATTAGACACCTCCCCCATGGAGTTAGTATACATTATCATTTTCAATGTCTCCCCAAATTCCATTTACATATCAACTTAATTACATCTATTGAAAGATTTTTAGACTGTTTCCAGTGTTTTGCAGATATAAGCTGTAATGTGAGAACATTCATGTATATACATCATTGTACAAGATTAAAATCTATGATAATTTAAAATTTTTAACTTTTGATACAATGAGGACTTCAGAAAGATTTTATGTACTATAGTCCCACCAGAATTGTATAAAAATTTTTTCCAAGTTGTTCCAATCCTGGGTCTCATTACTCTTTTAAACATTGGCCAAACTTATAGGTCAAAATGATATTACATATGTTATCATATAGCTTTTCTTTGATTTTGAGTAGAGAGAAAACATTTTTGATAAATTTATTCTGTGTATTTCATCTTTAATTGGTTCTTCATATACTGAGCTTATTTTTCTTAATGGGGTTAAATTAACATATAAGAGGAGTTCATAAATTAAGACTACCCTTTTTCTTCACTCATGTACCATGTATATTTGCCCAGCTTATTTGTCTTTCACTTCGTTTATAGCATTTTTTTCAAAATTGGTCTCTATAGTGGAATTTGTCAGTTATTTCCTTGATGATTTCTGCCTTTGGTGTCATAGCTTCTCACCCAAAGAATATAAAAAACATTCCCTTATCATTTCTTTACAACTACTTTGATACTTTCACTTTAAAATTTAAATCGTGAATCCAGCTTATACTTAATTGTCCTAATATGCAGTCTTAGGAGTCTAACATTTTTTTTCCTCCAAATTGTTAATTAGTTGCCCAAGAACAATCATGGAAAATTCCAATCTTTCACAAGTGCTGTGAAAACAGACACTAAATTAGTATATACACTTGAGTCTTTTTTTTTTTTCTGGAGCCAGTACTAAAAAGTTTTCATGTTTTAGCTTTGTAATACATTTTTATATCTAATAGTTATTAGTCTCTCTTTTAAAAAAATATCCTGAGTATTCTGTTTTTCTTTCTGATGAAGTATGGAATGATTCCATCAAACAAAAAATAATCAAAAGGGTACAAACAATGAATAACAGAAATACCTTGCTAAGACTTTGAGTTTTAGTAATTTACAGAGTTATGCAACAATCACTTCAACCCAGCTTATTATTTTTTAAAATTCTGGTAAAATATATATAATATGAAATTTACCATTTTTAAGTATCCAATTCAGTGGTGTTAAGCACATTCACAGTGTTGTTTATCCATCACCATCATCTCTTTTCAGAACTTTTTCATCATCCCAAATAGAAACTCCCTACCCATTAAACAGTAACTCCCATGCCTTCCCCCACTCTTGTCCCCAGGAATGTCTACTTTCTGTCTATGAATTCGCCTATTCTAGATACTTTATGTAAGCAGAATCCTACAATATTTGTCCTTTTGTATGTGGCTTATTTCATTTGTATTTTCAAGGTTCATCCATGTGGTAGCATGTACCAGAACTTCATTCTTTTTTTGACTGAATAATATTCCACTATATGTGTATACCACATTTTATTTATCCATTCTTCTGTTGATGGGCACTAAGGTTGTTTCCATCTTTTTGCTGTAGTGAATAGTGCTGCTATGAACATTGATGTACAAGTAATATATCTGAGCAGAACCCTATGATAGGGTCTTCCCAGGAGAGAACTGCCCCCACCAATGTCCTCTGCCTGCCTCTTGTTTGTAGAAAACTTTAGCCTTGTAGGCCTTCCCCAAGTTCCAAAGAGCAAATTTAATCAGAGAAGTGAGAAAATACAAAAACAAAGAAAAACAGTCAAGCAAGGCAAAATAATAATTGTTCAGCCACTAAACAAACTCAAGGACCTTTAGTTCCTTCGCAAGGGCTAGAGATAACATTTTGAACCATATCCTTGAGCTATTTTGCAAATCCTGAAACCTCTGCCAGGTGGAAGAAGTTAACTACATGTTGACCACAAGCACATAGACCCCAAACTGGTTGAAACCAGAAGGTTGATGATGTTGACTCCTGATTGCCTCGCCACCAATCAATCATAAGGATGTCCATGAGCTGATTACTCCACACCCCACAATCCTCTCCCTCACCCTATCTTTAAAACTCTTTCCCTAAAAGCCATTGGGGAATTCCAGTGTTTTAAGCATTATTCGCCTCTACTCCTTGCTTGGCCTTGCAATAAACCCTGCACTTTCCTTCACCACAGCCTGGTGTCAATAGACTGGCTTCACTGTTTGCATACAGACCCAAGTTTGGTTCAGTAACAGTAGCTTTTTGAGACTATATGTTGTTTTAATTAAAAACTAGTTGCTACCATTACACACCTATTAGAATGGCCAAAATCCACAACACTGACAACACCAAATGCTGACAGGGGTGTGGAGCAACAGGAACTCTCATTCATTGCTGGTGGGAATGCAAAATGGTACAGCCATTTTGGAAGACAGTCTGGCAGTTTCTACAAAACTAAATATATTCTCATCATAAAATCTGACAGTTGTGTTCCTTGATATTTATACAAATGAGAAACTTACTTTATTTCCACACAAAACACTGCACAGGGATGCTTATAGCAGCTTTATTCATAACTGTCAAAACTTGGAAGCAACGAAGATGTCCTTCAATTCCTGAATGGATAAATAAGTGGTGGTACATGCATACAATGGAATATTATTCAGTGCTAAAAAGAAATGAGCTATCAAGCCATGAAAAGACATGGAGGAACTTTAAGTGCATATTACTAAGTGAAAGAAACCAATCTGAAAAGGCTACATACTGAATGGTTCCAACTATGTTACATTCTGGAAAAGGCGAAAGTGTAATAGGGAAGAAATTTCGTATTCTATTACAAGTTAATCACTAAAGAGATGTTGCCTATAAGCTTAAATTACACATAATAGACCATCTCTGGGAACCTCTGCCTCCCAGGTAATGTGTATTAAGCTAAAATACCTTTCTTCAGCTCACAGGAAACATCTTGACCGGGCCCACCTGTGAATGACTGCAGGAAGAAGAAATTAACATAAACCCTCCAGAGGCTGAGGGGAACCAGGAAGTGTTTGACCCTACTCCCTCCCTTTTTTTAGAGTAAAAGAAGTCTGAGTTCTAACTCAGGCAAGATGGTTCTTTGGGACACACATTCATCTTCTTCTCGGTCTGCTGGTTTTCTGGGTTAAGTCGCTATTTCTTGCCCCAAGAACGTCTCGATTTATTGGCCTGCGGTGCAGCTTGGACTTGGTAACAATCCTAGGAGTACAGTAAAAAGGTCAGTGACTTTCAGGGACTCAGGGAGAAGGAGGGAAGGATGAACAGACGGAGCACAGGGGATTTTGTGGGCAGTGAAACTATTCTCTATGATACTATGGTGGTGGATACATGTCATCATATATTTGCCAAAGAGGTATATATTTGCCAAAACCCATAGAATGTTCAACACCCAGAGTGAACCCTAGTGTAAACTATGGACTTCGGGTGATTTGTCAGTGTACGTTCGATCGTAGCAAATGTACCACTGTGGTACTGGAGGTTGATAGTGGAGGAGGCCATGCATGTGGGGGTGCAGGTGGTATAGTGGAACTCTATGTTCCTCATAGACGAACATCTGCATCTCCTCATATTTTACTGTAAACCTAAAACTTAAAAATTTGCAGCACATGGTATCTTTATGGCCGATTTTATTATTTAAAAATATCAGAAAGGTGTGTTAATGTTAATGTTACATAGTTATCTTTGAAAAGTGAGATTATGGGTAATATTTGTTTTATTTTATACATATTTTCTAATTTAAATGCTGTTACCATAGATTACCTGTGTAATCTTTAAAAGCCAGGATTTGTATTTTGGGGTAGGTAGTGGTTATAACTCATAAACCGCTCTGGTGGAAGTGAAGTCCAGGCCAAGGGATTATCTTGGTCAGCGCTCATCCGACCGGCTAAACAAGGTGAAGACTTTCCTGAGAGTCCCTACGGTGAGGCCCTGCGGGCTTATGGGAAATGTAGTCCCGAAGTTCGATGGACCACCCCTCGGAGGACCCTGGGACGGCAAGCAGCCCCTGCATCTGCGCATGTGCAATGCTGCGAGCGCGCCGGTGGCCGCCCTTCCCCCACCTCCCGCCGCGAGTGGGTGACAGGGCTCCGGTCTGCACGCGTTTTAGCCGCCCCGCGCCGTGACCTGGCCTGGCACTGAGCCACGAGCGGAGGCTGTGCCCCTCCAGGTATGAGGGGGCCTGCCAGGCAGCTCCGCGGGGTCTGGGTGCCGAGGGGAAGGAGATGAGGGATGGGCTCGTGCCCGCGTGGGGTGGAAGCCCAAACTTCGGTGACTCGCAGGCGGCGGCGACCCTCGGGGCGGTGTCCGGGGCGGCCCGGCCCTCTCCTCGGCGCGGGACCGGCTGGGCCCGCCTGGCCGGACGTGCGGGGGCGGGAACGGCCGAAGGGGAGGGCGGTGGCGAGGGCCAGCCTTCCTCCCTTTGTCAGGCAAAGCGCCTCCGACCCGCCGCGAAGGTCTTCGGCCGCGCGGCAGCAGGTCCTGAAACCCGGCGGGCGGGCGGGCGCAGGGCGAGGCTGGGGGCGGGGCTGGGCGCACCTGGCAGCGCCCGAATGCCGCGTGCGGCTGCCCAGGGCCTCGCGGGGTGGAGGGAGGCTTGAAAGGTTTCCCAAGTTTCCTGATGCGCCAATTGCTGAATGAGTAAGACCTGTGACCTCTTTGCAAGAGCCTTTTCAGCCGAAGTGTTCACCCAATCCTCACACCTACCCTGTGTCTTCGCTTAGTTCCTCAGTTTCAACAGAAGGAAAAGTGAAGGCTCTGGTGAAGTGATTTACCCAAGGTCACACAGCCAGCTGGTATTTTGTCATATGAATGGGAAATATTTTTTCATTTGCCTTTTAATTTTGCTCATTGGTGGTTTTTGCCATGGAGGCGTTTTGAATTTCTTTATGGTTGAATTTACTGCTCTTCCTTTTTATGACACCCAAAAGCCTTCACTACTTTGAGATTATACAAGTTTTACTAATGATTCCCACTGGTACTTTAGAATAAGTTATATTTTAAAGAAATTTGTTGGGACTTTTATTTTTAAGATGTTGGAGGTAGGAGTTTATTTATTTATTTTTGCTGTGTTGCGTCTTAGTTTCTGTGCAAGGGCTTTCTCTAGTTGTGGCAAGCGGGGGCCACTCTTCATCGCGGTGCGCGGGCCTCTCACTATCGCGGCCTCTCTTGTTGCGGAGCACAGGCTCCAGACGCGCAGGCTCAGTAGTTGTGGCTCACGGGCCCAGTTCCTCCGTGGCATGTGGGATCCTCCCAGACCGGGGCTCAAACCCGTGTTCCCTGCATTAGCAGGCGGACTGTCAACCACTGCGCCACCAGGGAAGCCCTGTTGGTACTTTTATTATGATCCAGTTAATGATTACATTTAATTAGGGGGAATGGACACCTTTATGATGTTGGATCTTACTGTAGGCCTTCCCATTTGTTCCTCTTTCATTTTTCCCTTTTGCCAGCACTTTATAAGTTTTTTCGTAAAATATTTGCATTTTTAGTAACTTTATTCTTATGTAGTAATTTATTGCTATTGAAGATGGAATTTTTTTTTCCATTATTTCATCTTTTTTCTCTTGAGTTTGTTGATATTTCCCACTTTTCTTATTTTGTGTATTTGGGATTGCTCCTTTTTCTCCTTAATTAACGTAGCTAATGTTTATCAATTTTTTTGTGAAAGAATAACTTTTTAATGTCTGTAGCATCTGTAGTAACGTCTCAATTATTCTTGAGATTGGTTTTTTTTTTTTTTTGGCTGCGTTGGGTCTTCGTTGCTGCGTGTGGGCTTTCTCCAGTTGATGCGAGCAGGGGCTACTCTGACGTGCACAGTCCTCTCATTGCAGTGGCCCCCCTTGTTGCGGAGACTGGCTCCAGGCGTGCGGGCCTCAGCAGCTGTGGCACATGGGCTCAGCAGTCGTGGCTCGTGGGCTCTAGAGTGCAGGTTCAGCAATTGTAGCACACAGGCCCAGTTGCTCTGCAGCATGTGGGATCTTCCTGGACCAGGGCTCGAACCCGTGTCCCCTGCATTGGCAGGCGGATTCCTAACCACTGCGCCATCAGGGAAGTCCCTTGACATTGGTTTTAATGCTATAAATGTCCTCTAAATACTGCTTTAGCTGCATCCCTCAAATTCTGGTATGTTTTGTTTTCATTTCCATTCAATTCTGTGTTTGCTTGTTTTTTAAAAGCTTCCCTTGTGACTTCCTTTTTCACCCATTGGTTATTTAGAAATTTGTTATTTAATTTCCAAACATTAGGAGATTTTCTACATCTCTTTCTATTATTGATTTCTAGTTTAATTCTGTTTTGGTCAAAGAATATACTTTGTTATGTATTTCAGTTCTTTAAAACTTGAGATTTGTTTCATGGGTAAGGATATGATCTACCTTGGGGATTTTAAAAAAATATTTATTTATTTATTTGGCTGTGCCGGGTCTTCGTTGCTGCATGCAGGATCTTTTTAGTTGCGGCATGTGGGCTCGCTCTTGTGCCATGCAGGGTCTAGTTCCCTGACCAGTAATTGAACCTGGGCTCCCTGCATTGGGAGTGTGGAGTCTTAACCACTGGACCACCAGGGAAGTCCCTGGGAATGTTTTTTATGCACTTTAATGACTATTGTGCTGTGTTCGTGGTAGAGTTTTCTGTCAGTACTAAATGGGTCAGGGTGGTTGATAGTGTGGTTGAGTTCTTCTGTATCCTTACTGGTTTTTTATCTACCTCTCTTGTCACCTACTGAGAAAAGAATATTGAAGTCTCAAGCTATAATTGTGATTTATCTATTTATTCTTTCACTTTTATCAACTTTTGCTTCTTGTATTTTGAAGTTCTTTTGTGCATATACATTTAGGATTGTTATATGTTCTGGTGATTTGATACATTTATCATGTGTCATTTAGCACAGTGACATGTAATATCACACTATCCCTGGTAATATTTCTTATTAAGTCTACTTAGCTTGATATTAATCAGTCCAGCTTTCTTTTGATTAGTGTGTGCAAGGAATATCATTTTTTATTTTTTATTTCCTCTTATTTTGGCTGTGCCTTGCATCATGCAGGATCTTAGTTCCCCAACCAGGGATCAAACCTGTGCCCCCTGCATTGGAAGTGTGGAGTCTTAACCCCTGGACTGCCAGGGAAGTCCCAAGGAATATCTTTTTTTATCCTTTTACTTTTGATCTAGCTATTATTGAAAATTCAATTAACAATCAAGAAGGAAGAGAATTTTATTTGAGCCAGCCGGAGGATTGTAACCCAGGAGACAGACTCTAAGAAGCTCTGAGTACTGTCCTGCCTGTTAGAAGTTGAAGGCACAGTCATATACATTTTTTGAGACAAAGGATCATACATCAGAATGACGTACTGACATAAAGTTCACCAATATACAGTAGTCCAGGTAAGCACTTACAAAGCGAGCAGCAAGTCATCATGACCCCCTTACAGAGTTGAGAAAGAATGTTAATCTTTTAAGAAGTTACATTGCTAGCATCAGAAGAAAGAAAAAAAGATCTTTGTAGTTGAGTAGGCATTCCCATCTTTGAGCAGGTCTGGTTAATGTGTAATGCGGCTGGATGTTGCACACTAAACAGAGAGGGAGGAGGCCCAAAGGACAGAATTTTATGTTTAAATTTCTTGTTCTGCCTTAAAATTTTATTTCATCACTATGTTTTTATATTTAAAACACATTGCTTTTATTTTATTTATTTTTAGCTGTGTTGGGTCTTCATTGCTGCGTGCGGGCTTTCTCTAGTTGCAGCAAGAAGGGGCTACTCTTCATTGCAGTGTGTGGGCTTCTCATTGCGGTGGCTTCTCTTGCTTCAGGGCACGGGCTCTAGGCATGCGGGCTTCAGTAGTTGTGGCATGTGGGCTCAATAGTTGTGGTGTGCAGACTCTAGAGCACAGGCTCAGTAGTTGTGGCACACGGGCTTAGTTGCTCCGGGACATGTGGGATCTTCCCGGACCAGGGATCGAACCCGTGTCCCCTGCATTGGCAACCAGATTCTTAACTACTGTGCCACCAGGGAAGTCCCAAACACATTGCTTTTTAGACAGCACGTAGTTTGGTCTTTTTTATCCAGTTTGGCAACCTTTGTCATTTAATTGGTGTGTTTGTACAATGAATTATTGACATGGTTGGGTTAAAATCTACCATCTTGCTAGTTTTCTTCTACTTGGCCCATCTGGTCTTTGTTCCTATTTTCCTCTTTTTCTGACTGCTTTTGGATTTAGTGGTAGTTTTTCATGAATCCATATTTTTCTCCACTATTTGGTTATTGTTTATACCTCTTTAAATTTTTTTGTGGTTGCCCTAAGGTTTAAATAAACTTCTTGAGTGAATCACAGTGAACCTTTAAATATAGTCTATTGTTTGTGTGTAATGTAAGATCCTTAAAACAATATACTGCCATCAACAATTTCATCATCTCATCTATGTGCTATTATCGTTATATATTTTACATATGCTATAAGTTCACAAAACTTGGCTACTCTTTTTGCTTTAGACAGTCAAGTATCTTTTAGATTGATTAAAAGTAAGAAAAAATGTCTTTTATATTTCTCGTCATTTTAACCATTCCCAGAGATCTTTATTTCTTTGTGTAGATCCACATTTCTGTCTGTTATCATATTCCTTCTACCTGAAGAACTTCTTTAAATATTTCTTGTAGTACAGGTCTACTGGGAATGAATTTTCTGTTTGTTTGAAAAGGTTTTCATTTTCACTTTTATTTTTTGAAAGATGTATTTTCTGGGTATAGAATACTGGATTGGTAGTTTTTTCTTTCTTTTTTTTTTTTCTTTTTTAAAGCACTTTAAAGATGTCACTACATTGTCTTCCAGCTTGTATAGTTTCTGATGAGAAATTCTCTGTGATTCTTTAATTCAGTTCCAGGTCACTGCAATAAAGCAAGTCACATGAATATTTTGGTTTCTCAGTGCATATAAAAGTCATGTTTACCTTTACTGCAGTCTCTTAAGTGTGCAATATTATTATGTCTAAAAAACAATGTGCATACCTTAATTTAAAAGTACTTTATTACTAAAAAATGGTGACCATCATCTGACAATGCAAAGTTACCACAAACCTTCAATTTGTTTAAAAAAAAGGCAATCTGTGATGAGCAATAAAATGAGGTATGTCTGTATGTAACGTGTCAGGTTTTTTTTCTGGCTGCTTTCAAGAATTTCTCTCTAACTTTGGTTTCCATTGGTTTGAATATGGTATGTCCAGGTGTGTCCATTTTATTTGGTTTTTTGATATTTATCCTTTTTGGATAAATTATCTGAGTTTCTTGGATCTGTGGTTTGATATCATTCAGTATTTTTGGAAAATCCTTGGTCATTATGTCTTCAATACTTCTTCTGTCCCATTTTCTCTTCTTTTGGGATTCCAATACATTTTTTTAAAGATTATTTATTTATTTAATTTATTTTTGGCTATGTCAGGTCTTAGTTGCAGCACGCAGGATCTTTCGTTGCAGCACGCGGGCACTTCGTTGCAGCACATGGGCTTCTCTCTAGCTGTGGCATGCAGGTTTTTCTCTCTCTAGTTGTGGTGCGTGTGCTGTGTCGTTTGCGGCACGCGGGCTCTATAGTTGAGGCTCATGAGCTCAGTAGTTGTGGTGCAAGGGCTTAATTGCCCCGCGGCATGTGGGATCTTAGCTCCCCAACCAGGGATCGAACCTGCGTTCCCTGCATTGGGAGAAAGATTCTTTACTACTGGACCACCAGGAAAGTCCCTGGGATCCCAATACATTTTTGTTAGGCCATTTGATATTGTACTACAGCCCTTGGATTCTCTGTCCTTTTTTTTCCCCCTTTGCTTTCTCTTTGTGTCTCAGTTTGGGTAATTTCTTTTGACCTATCTTCAGATTTACTGAAAATTTCCTCAACTCTGTTGTAATACCTATTGAAGGTATTCTTTCAACTCTGTTACTGTGCTTTTCTTAGCATTTCCATTTTTTTCTTGAAGTTTCCATCTCGAAATTCTCTGTTCATTCATTTTGTAAATCTTTTCCTTCAAAGCTTTAATATATGAATCATAGTTTTAAATTCCCTGTCCAATAATTTAATCAATCATGGTTTCTTTTGACTGTTTTGTCAGTTGATAGTGGGTTGTCTTTGTCTTACCTTTTCAGATATTTCATAATGTTTGATTGAAAGTGAGTGCTGCCAGCATGATCCTTTTTGCTCCTTCTGAACAGGCAAAAGGACTAGCTCAGGAGGTGGTATTTTCTCAGGTGATGTGTAAGGATTTCCAAACAAGTCATTCTAGAAGTTCTGAGGCAGGTCAGATCTTTAATAACAATACCTTTCTTTTTCCTCTATTTCAGTTCTGCCTTCACAGTTCTCTGCCTTTACCCAAAAGCTGTAGAAAATGAACAAATCCCAGGTGAGTTGTTTGTTTATTCCCAATTTTATTTTTCTGTGCATTTGAGGAAGTTTATAAGGACCTAGAAAATGAAATAGAAAGGTATAAATGAGTAAAACTCAAGAAAACATAGTAAGAATAATCAATACCAGCAGCCAAAAAGTAAATCAAGTTAATTAAGGGTCTTGCATTGATTATGAATACCATTTCCTTGGTTCTCTAGTGTTAGGTCTGAATAAATTTTATGGACCTTCATATAGATGGTGTTTTGAACAGCATCCCCAGAAAAAAAAATTAAACAGCTTATTATTTTGTCTCTGGTTATTTCATGTAGCATTCTTCAGGGTACTATAGTGTGTATTTTATTTTTCTGGTCAGATTAGCATGATGCTAGAGAACTCACTAAATATCCGGATGTGTATTTAAATTCTCCCCCTAATTTCCATGAGTTCCATTGTCATTACTTTCTTGAATGGCATTGCAGAATGTATTTGTACATATTTACACAAGTATAAGTACAGGTTATTATAAGATAGCATATTAATCATACTGTTCTGTTTATATGTGTTTTGTTTTAATGAACAGACTTAATTTTTTAGAGCAGTTTTGGGCTTACGGAAAATTTAAGTGAAAAGTACAGAGTTCCCATATACTCCTTTTCTGCCTCTGCACAGTTTCCCCTGTTACTAACATCTTGCATTAATGTGGTATACCTGTTACAGTTG
Organism: Delphinapterus leucas; assembly: GCF_059928025.1. NCBI lineage: Eukaryota > Metazoa > Chordata > Mammalia > Artiodactyla > Monodontidae > Delphinapterus > Delphinapterus leucas. The sequence continues at coordinate 48,536,932 of NC_143148.1, forward strand.
ATGAGCCAATATTGATACTTTAAGTAAAGTCCATAGTTTACATTAGGATTTGCTTTTGGTGTCATGCATTCTGTGCGTTTTGACAAATACATAATGACGTGTATCCACCATTATCATATCTTACAGAATAGTTTCACTGCCCACAAAATCCCCTGTGCTCCATCTATTCATCCCTCCCCCACTTTCCTTGAGCACCTGGAAACCACTGATTTTTTTTTTTTTTACTGTCCCCCTAGTTTTGCCTTTTCTAGAACATCATACAGTTGGAATCAGTCAGTATGTAGCCTCTTCAAATTGGTTTCTTTCACTTAGTAATATGCATTTAAAGTTCCTCCATGTGTTTTCATGGCTTGATAGCTCACTTCTTTTTATCACTGAATAATATTCCATTGTCTGGATGTACTACCATTTATTTACCCATTCAGCAATTGAAGGACATCTTGGTTGTTGCCAGGTTTTGACAATTATGAATTAAGCTGCTATAAACATCTCTGTGCAGTGTTTTGTGTGGATATAAGTTAATCATTTGGGTAAATGCTAAGGAACACAATTGCCAGTGTGTACAGCAAGAATATGTGTAGTTTTGTGAGAAACTGCCAGACTGTCTTCCAGAGTAGCTGTAACATTTGCATTCCCACCAGCAGTGAGTGAGAGTTCCTGTTGCTCCACATCCTCGTCAGCATTTGGTGTTGTCAGTGTTGTGAGCTTTGGCCACTTTTTTTTTTTTTTAAAGGGCTTCAAATGCTTGGCTTTTTTTTTATTTATTTATTTTTGGCTGTGTTGGGTCTTCGTTTCTGTGCGAGGGCTTTCTCTAGTTGTGGCAAGCGGGGGCCACTCTTCATCGCGGTGCGCGGGCCTCTCACTATTGTGCCCTCTCTTGTTGCGGAGCACAGGCTCCAGACGCGCAGGCTCAGTAGTTGTGGCTCACGGGCCTAGTTGCTCTGCGGCATGTGGGATCTTCCCAGACCAGGGCTCAAACCCCTGTCCCCTGCATTAGCAGGCAGATTCTCAACCACTGCGCCACCAGGGAAGCCCCACTTTTTTAAAAAAAATTATTTTATATTCATTTATTTATTATTTATTTATTTAGGCTGCACCGGGTCTTAGTTGTGACATGCGGGCTTCTTAGTTGCGGCATGCGTGCGGGATCTAGTTCCCCAACTGGGGATCAAACCTGGGACCCCTGCATTGTGAGCATGGAGTCTTACCCACTGGACCACCAGGGAAGTCCCAAACTTTGGCCACTTTAATAGGCATTTAACAGTGTTTTATTGTTGTTGTAATTTATAATTCTCTGATGATATGACGTGATGTTGAGTATCTTTACGTGTGTTTATTTGCCACCTGTATATCTTCTTTAGTGAGGTGTCTGTTAAGGTCTTTGGCCCTTTTTAAAAATTTGTTTTATTGAAGTATAGTTGATTTACAATACTGTGTTAATTTCTGCTGTACAGCAAAGTTATTCAGTTATATATACATTGTTTTTTTAAAATATTCTTTTCTATTAAGATTTAACATAGGATATTGAATATAGTTTCCTGTGCTATACAGTAGGATCTTGTTGTTTATATAATAGCTTACATCTACTAACCCCAACCTCCCACTCCATCTCTCCCCCAACCCGTGATTCTGTTTCTGTTTCACAGAAAGGTTCATTTGTGTCATATCTTAGATTCCACATATAAGTGATATCATACGATACTTGTCTTTCTCTGCCTGAGTTATTTCATTTAGTATGATAATCTCTAGGTCCATCCATGTTGCTGCAAATGGCATTTTTCATTCTTTTTTATGGCTGAATTGTATTCCATTGTATATATGTACCATATCTTTATCCACTCCTCTGTCAGGGGACAGTTAGGTTGCTTCCATGTCTTGGCTATTGTGAATAGTGCTGCTAAGAACATAGGGGTGCATGTATCTTTTTGAATTATAGTTTTGTCTGGTGATATATGCCCAGGAGTGGGATTGCTGGATCATATGGTAATTCTATTTTTAGTTTTCTGAGGGACCTCCATACTGTTTTCCATATGGGCTGCACTTTGGCCCATTTTAAAATCAGGTTGTTTGTTTTCATATTGTTGAGTTTTGAGAGTTCTTTATATATTTCGGATATCAATCCTTTATCAGGTATGTGTGTTGCAAAGATGTCTTTGTCTTTTCATTCTTTTGATTATGTGTGTTTTTATCACTCAGTAACATATTTTTGAAGTCTTTCCATATCAGAGCATAGAGTTTCCTCATTTTTTTCTGATTTTTTTTATTGTGTAATGTAATATGTGTACGGATGAGTGTATAAAGCATTATAATACTCTTTATACATGTTATAACATGTATAAAAATATGTGTACATTAAAGAATAAATGGGCACTCACATTAAGAAATAGAACATTATCTGTTCTTTTTTAAAAATATTTATTTATTTATTTGGTTGTGCTGGGTCTTACTTGTGAGCTCCATAGTTGTAGCAGGTGGGCTCCTTGGTTGCGGCTCACCAACTCCTTGGTTGCGGCATGCAAACTCTTAGTTGTGGCATGCATGTGGGATTTAGTTCCCTGACCAGGGATCGAACCCGGGCCCCCTGCATATTGGGAGCATGGAATCTTAACCACTGCACCACCAGGGAAGTCCCTATCTGTTCTTTATGATATATTCTCTGATTGAATCCTGCTAGTAGGTAGCCACTATCTTGACATTTTTGTTATTTACTCCCTTGCTTTCCTCAAAGATTTTACCATGTATGTATATATCCCTAATCAATACAAAATTCAGTTTTGAAAAACTATAACTGCGATTTATATTGCATAATTTTTTGTCTGGTGGAGTTTTTTTTTCTTTTTCTACATGTATACAGTCTAAAAGATGTCCTTTTATGTACCCATGTTTCCTTTAGCAAGACTTAAGATTTTTATCATTGTTTTTTCAAGATATATTAGCCAGTGTTAGCTATAGAGTGGTGAAGCCACTCATGCATTGTTTGTGGTAGTAAAAAATGGTACAGACTTACTGGGGAGCAATGTGGCAAAACTTATCAAGCAAGCACAAATCTAATTGTGTGTAGAAATTCTGCTACTATTGAATAAAGGCTCCTGGGAGATGAGCTGAATAGAGTCTCTGAGTCATAGTCTGGCTTCAGTTTTTCTGAGAGTTTACAAAAATCTCATTTGGAGAAGTCATTGGCAAGGTCATGAAAAACATAGGAAAACATAGGGCTCACATGGTTGGACCATCTGGCAGGGTCAGAGTGTGAATCAGGTATTGAATGTCTGACAAGAATATAATTAGAGTGAGTGGGCTGCTCAGTGTTCTCTGCTTCTTAGCTCACTAGTCAACTGCCAACTCTCAGGAGTAGATCAAAGCAGACTACTTCTGTGAGATGAAATGAGTGTCCTCATGTGATCCAAGTCAGCCTGGTGTGGAGGGGAGAGATAGATGTCATCAGGACTTGTTCCAGACAAGCCGAACCAAAGTTAAACCAACCCCAACAGATACGAAGCTGCGCCAGGATCATCAGGGTATTCTGCCCTCAGGTTAACAAGGTGATACGATGCCACTAGGCATCTTATGACGGCCCTCAAAATACCTGCTTTTGAATCACACTATTCCAATCTGTATGACAAACAATTTAGTATTAATGGAGAATCACTACCATTCTGCAATGTCCTTCAAACTCCTCCTAGGGATTTCCTTCACCTTTCCTATTGATCTTTTGTTTGTCTTTTCCCCTGTCTTTGTCTTTTTTGAATTACTCTTTTATTGGAGTAGATTCTTCAGTAGCTTCTTGAGAAAGGGTATGTGAGAAATATATTTTTTTAAACTTCGCTTTTCTGAAAATGTCTTCATTCTGATCTGATACTTGGTTGATAGATAATATGAATGTGGATTTGTCCATTCTTCACTTTAGTTCTGTCAGTTTTTGCTTGATGTAATTTGAAGCTGTATTGAGTTCATGTACATTTATTGAGTGCATGCACACTTACGATTTTTCTATCTTCCAGATGGATTTACTGTTCTATCATTTTGGGATGTCCCTCTTTACCTCTGGTCATACCCCTTGTCGGATTTAAATATAGCCATACCTACCTTTTTTTTTTAATTTTTATTTTATATTGGAGTATATTTGATTTACAATGCTGTATTTCAGGTGTACAGCAAAGTGATTTAGTTAAACATACATATATCTATTCTTTTTCAGATTCTATTCCCATATAGGTTATTAGAGTACACTGTGCTATACAGTAGATCCTTGTTGATTACCTTTTTAAAAAAAATATTTATTTATTTATTTTGGTTGCGCCTGGTCTTAGTTGCGGCATGCAGGATCTTCGTTGCAGCACACAGGATCTTTAGTTGCGGCATGCGGACTTCTTAGTTGCAGCATGCATGTGGGATCTAGTTCCCCGACCAGGGATCGAACCCAGGCCACCTGCATTGGGAGTGTGGAGTCTTACCCACTGGACCACCAGGGAAGTCCCTGATTACCCACTTGATTTTATTTTGTTTACTTTTTAAAAATACATCTTTATTGGAGTATAATTGCTTCACAACACTGTGTTAGTTTCTGTTGTACAACAAAGTTTATCAGCCATATGCATACATATATCCCCATATCCCCTCCCTCTTGAGCCTCCCTCCCACCCTCCCTATCCCACCCCTCTAGGTCGTCACATAGCAGCGAGTTGATCTCCCTGTGCTATGTGGCTGCTTCCCAGTAGCTATCTGTTTCACATCTGGTAGTGTATATATGTTGATGCTGCTCTCATTTTGCCCTAGCTTCCCTCTCCCCTCCCCATGTCCTCAACTCCATTCTCTGTGTCTGTGTTTATTCCTGCCCTGCCACTAGATTCATCAATACCATTTTTTTTTTTTAGATTCCGTATATATGCCTTAGCATATGGTATTTGTTTTTCTCTTTCTGACTTACTTCACTCTGTATGACACACTCTAGGTCTATCTACCTCACTACAAGTAACTCAATTTCGTTTCTTTTTATGGCTGAGTAATATTCCATTGTATATATGTGCCACATCTTCTTTATCCATTCATCTGTGGATGGACATTTAGGTTGCTTCCATGTCCTGGCTAATGTAAATAGTGCTGCAGTAAACATCGTGGTACATGTCTCTTTTTGAATTATGGTTTTCTCAGGGTATATACCCAGTAATGCGATAGCTGGGTCATATGGTAGTTCAATTTTTAGTTTTTTAAGGAACCTCCATACTGTTCTCCCTAGTAGTTGTATCAGTTTACATCCTCACCAACAGTGCAGCAGGGTTCCCTTTTCACTACACCCTTTCCAGCATTTACTGTGTCTAGATTTTTTGATAATGGCCTTTCTGACCAGTGTGAGGTGATACCTCATTGTAGTTTTAATTGCATTTCTCTAATAATTAGTGATGTTGACCATCTTTTCATGTGCCTCTTGGCCGTCTCTTTGTCTTCTTTGGTGAAATGTCTATTTAGGTCTTCCATCCCTTTTTTAATTGGGTTGTTTGTTTTTTTGATATTGAGCTCCATGAGCAGTTTGTATATTTTAGAGATTGATCCTCTCTGTCTGTTGTTTCACTTGCAGATATTTCCTCCGATTCTGAGGGTTGTCTTTCATCTTGTTTATGGTTTCCTTTGCTGTGCAAAAGGTTTTAAGTTTAGTTAGGCCTCATTTGTTTATTTTTGTTTTTATTTTTATTACTCCAGGAGGTGGGTCAAAAAAGATCTTGCCGTGCTTTATGTCAAAAAGCGTTTATCCGGGCTTCCCTGGTGGCGCAGTGGTTGAGAGTCCGCCTGCCGATGCAGGGGACGTGGGTTCGTGCCCCGGTCCGGGAAGATCCCACATGCCGCAGAGCGGCTGGGCCCGTGAGCCATGGCCGCTGAGCCTGCGCGTCCGGAGCCTCTGCTCCGCAACGGGAGAGGCCACAACAGTGAGAGGCCCACGTACCGCAAAACAAACAAACAAAAAAAAATGTTTTTCCTATGTTTTTCTCTAAGAGTTTTACAGTGTCTGGTCCTACATTTAGGTCTTTAATCCATTTTGAGTTTATTTTTGTGTATGGTGTTAGGTAGTGTTCTAATTTCATTCTTGTACATGTAGCTGTCCAGTTTTCCCAGCACCACTTATTGAAGAGGCTGTCTTTTCTCCATTGTATATTTTTGCCTCCTTTGTCATAAGTTAGGTGACTATATGTGAGTAGGTTTATCGCTGGGCATTCTATCCTGTACCATTGATCTATATTTCTCTTTTTGTGCCAGTACCATACTCTCTTGATTACTATAGCTTTGTAGTATAGTTTGAAGTCGGGGAGCCTGATTCCTCCAGCTCCATTTTTCGTTCTCAAGATTGCTTTAGCTATTCGGGGTCTTTTGTGTTTCCATACGAATTGTAAGATTTTTTGTTCTAATTCTGTGAAGAATGCCATTGGTAGTTTGATGGGGATTGCATTGAATCTGTAGATTGCTTTTGATAGTGTAGTCATTTTCACAATATTGATTCTTCTAATCCAAGAACATGGTATATTTCTCCATCTGTTTATGTCGTCTTTGGTTTCTTTCATCAGTGTATTACAGTTTTCAAAGTACAAGTCTTTCCCTTCCTTAGGTAGGTTTATTCCTAGGTATTTTATTCTTTTTGTTGCAGTGGTAAATGGGAGTGTTTCCTTAATTTCTCTTTCTGATTTTGCAGTGTTAGGGTATAAGAATGCCAGAGATTGCTGTGCATTAATTTTGTATCCTTACCAAATTCATTGATTAGTTCTAGTAATTTTCTGGTAGCATCTTTAGGATTTTCTATGTATGTATCATGTCATCTGCAAACAGTGACAGTTTTACTCCTTCTTTTCCAGTTTGTATTCCTTTTATTTCTTCTTCTTCTCTGATTGCCATGGCCATGACTTCCAAAACTATGCTGAATAAGAGTGGTGAGAGTGGACATCCTTGTCTTGTTCCTGATCTTAGTGGAAATGCTTTCAGTTTTTCACATTGAGTATGATGTTTGCTGTGGGTTTGTCATATATGGCCCTTATTATGTTGAGGTAGGTTTGCTCTATGCCCATTTTCTGGAGAGTTTTTATTATAAATGGGTGTTGAATTTTGTGACAAGCTTTTTCTGCATCTATTGAGATGATCCTATGGTTTTTATTCCTTAATTTGTTAATATGGTGTATCATACTGATTGATTTCTGTATATTGTAGAATCCTTGCATCCCTGGGATAAATCCCATTTGATCATGCTGTATGATCCTTTTAATATCTTGTTGGATTCTGTTTGCTAGTATTTTCTTCAGGATTTTTGCATCTATGTTCATCAGTAATATTAGTCTATACTTTTTTTTTTGTGATACCTTTTTCTGGTTTTGGTATCAGCGTAAAGGTGGCTTTGTGGAATGAATTTGGGAGTGTTCTTCCCTTGCAATTTTTTGGAAGAGTATGAGAAAGATTGGTGTTAGCTCTTCTCTAAATGTTTGATAGAAATCGTCTGTGAAGCCATCTGGTCCTGGACTTTTGTTTGTTGGAAGATTTTTAATTACGGTTTCAATTTCATGACTTGTGGTAGGTTTGTTTATATTTTCTAATTCTTCCTGGTTCAGTCTTGGAAAATTGTACCTTTACAAGAATTTGTCCATTTCTTCGTGGTTGTCCATTTTATTGGCATATAGCTGTTTGTAGTAGTCTCTTACAATCCTTTGTATTTCTGTGGTGTCAGTTGTGATTTCTCCTTTTTTATTTTTAATTTTATTGAATTGCATCCTCTCCCTTTTTTTCTTGTTGGGTCTGGGTAAGGGTTTATCAATTTTGTTTATCTTCTCAAAGAACCAGCTTTTAGTTTTATTGATCTTTGCTGTTGTTTTCTGTGTTTCTGTTTCATTAATTTCTGCTCTGATCTTTATGATTTTTTTCCTTCTACTGACTTGGGGTTTTCTTTGTTCTTCTTTCTCTAGTTGTTTTAAGTGTAGAGTCAGATTATTTATTTGAGATTTTTCTTGTTTGTTGAGGTGAGATTGAATTGCTATAAACGTCCTTCTAACAACTGCTTTTGCTGCGTCCCATAGGTTTTGGGTCATCGTGTTTTCATTGTTATTTGTTTCTGTGTATTTTTTAATTCTTTCTTTGAGTTCTTCAGTGATCTCTTGGTTATATAGTAGCACACTGTTTAGCCTCCATGTATTTGTGGTTTTTACAGTTTTTTTCTGGTAATTGATTTCCAATCTCATAGCATTGTGGTCAGAAAAGATGCTTGATACAATTTAATTTTCTTAAATTTTCCAAGGCTTAATTTGTGACCCAAGATGTGATCTATCCTGGAGAATGTTCCTTGTGCACTTGAGAAAAAGTGTATTCTGCCACTTTGGGGTGGAATGTTAAATCTTTCTCATCTATTGTGTCATTTAAAGCTTGTGTTTCCTTATTTATTTTCTGTTTGGATGATCTGTCTATTGTTATAAGTGGGGTGTTAAAATCCACTACTATTATTGTGTTACTGTCGATTTTCCCTTTCATGGTTGTTAACATTTGCCTTATGTATTGAGGTGCTCCTATGTTGGGTGCATAAATATTTATAATTGTTATATCTTCTTCTTGGATTGATCCCTTGATCATTATGTAGTGTCCTTTGTCTCTTTTATCTGATACGACTATTGCTACTCCAGCTTTCTTTTGATTTCCATTTGCAAGGGATATCTTTTTCCATCCCTTCACTTTCAGTCTGTATGTGTCCCTAGGTCTGAAGTGGGTCTCTTGTAGACAGCATATATATGGGTCTTGTTTTTGTATGTATTCAGCCAGTGTGTGTCTTCTGGTTGAGGCATTTAGTCCATTTACATTTAAGGTTATTATCAATATGTATGTTCCTATTACCATTTTCTTAATTGTTTTAGGTTTGTTTTTGTGGGTCTTTTTCTTCTCTTGTGTTTCCTGCCTAGAGAAGTTTCTTTAGCATTTGCTGTAAAGCTGGTTTGGTGGTGCTGAATTCCTTTAACTTTTGCTTGTCTGAAAAGCTTTTGATCTCCGTCTAATCTGATCTTGCTGCGTAGAGTAATCTTGGTTGTAGGTTTTTTCTTTCATCACTTTAAGTATATTCTACCACTTCCTTCTGGCCTGCAGAGTTTCTGCTGAAAAATCAGCTGATAACCTTATGGGGATTCCTTTGTATGTTACTTTTTGTTTTTCTCTTGCTGCTTTTAATTTTTTAAATTACATTTTGTTAGTTTGATTAACATGTCTTGGTATCTTTCTCCTAGGGTTTATCCTATATGGGACTCTCTGTGCTTCCTGGACTTCGGTGACTATTTCCTTTCCCATATTAGGGAAGTTTTCCACTATAAATCCCTTCAAATATTTTCTCAGACCCTTTCTTTTTCTCTTCTTCTTCTGGGACCTGTAATTCGAATGTTGGTCGTTTAGTGTTGTCCCTGAGGTGTCTGAGATTGTCTTCAGTTATTTTCATTCTTTTTTCTTTATTCTGCTCCTTGGCAGTTATTCCCACCATTTTGTCTTCCAGCTCACTTACTTTCTCTTCTGCCTCTTTTATTCTGTTATTGATTCCTTTTTTTTTTAACTGTGATTAGCATTTAATAATTCAGAGGAAGCCTGAGGCCTTCCTGAAGAATCACCTGGAGATTGAACTTTGAACAGCCATAATGAAGAGAGAGCTACATCACAATCAGTGGTGATAATTAAATATGTAAAATTTTCATAGAATTGAGAATAAATGAGAAATACAAGGTAAACGAACAGTAGAGTGTATAATGACTATGTGATCTTGTTATAGATTCCTTCTAGTGTAGTTTTCATTTCAGTTATTGTGTTGTTCATCTCTGTTTGTTCTTTAGTTCTTCTAGATCTTTGTTAAACATTTCCTGTATTTTCTCAGTCCATGCCTCCATTTTATTTCTGAGATTCTAAATCATCTTTACTTTCATTACTCTGATTTCTTTTTCAGGTAGATTGCGTATTTCCTCTTCATTTATTTTATCTTGTCAGTTTTTACCTTGCTTCATCTGTGACATAATTTTTTGCTCTCTTTTTGTTTTTTTTTTTTTGATTGGTGGGATTGTGTTCCTGTCTTACAGCTTGTTTGGCCTGGAGCTTCCAGCACTGTAGTTTGTAGGCTGTTGGGTAGAGCTGGGTCTTGGTGCTGATATGATGACCTCCGGGCGACTTTGATGAATATTCCTTGGGGTCTGACATCCTCTGTCAGTACAGTGGTTCAGACTCAGAGCTCCCACCGCAGGAGCTTCGGCCCAACCCCCAGCTAATGAACCAAGATCCCGCAAGCCGTGCATGGTGGAAAAAAAAGAAAAAACCAATAACAAAGAGTTAAAAAAATAAATTTAGACTAGGAAACTAATAGATATGTTAGAAAGAATATAAAAATAAAAATATAGATGAAACAACAACCGGAAGGTAAAACAGAACCACAATAGTAAAAAAGAGAAGAAAAAAAATAGTGGAAAAGGCCTTGGCTGTGGAGGGTGGGGCCTAAGCAGGGGCGGGGTTTGTGTGGTAGGCAGGGCCTATGGTTAGGACCTACAGGGCTGGAAAAGGCCCTGGGCAGTGTAGGGGGGTGGAGCTGAAGCTCAGCGGAACAGAAGGGGCCAAGGCATGCCTCTCGTCTCCGAGAGTGGGGGACCCCACCTGGGAGCCCAGCAGGCTTCCTGGGCCTGAGTGGGCGGGTCCACACTTTCCACTCTTCTCCTGCTCCTCTGGTCCTGGAGGGCCTCTCCCACCTGCGTTCTCCCCCCGACCTCCTGTTCTCCCCCAGCTTACTTTCTATGCCCCTAGGACCCACGTGGCCTGGAGGGGGCTTTGGAGGGTGGGGGACCCGGCATGGGAGCTCAGCAGGCTTCCCGGGCCAGAGCGGGTAGGGCCAATGCCTTCCACTCCTCTCCTGCTCCTCTGGTCCTGGAGGGCCCCTCCTTCCTGCTTCTCCTGTTCTCCCCCGGCCTGCCTCCTTGCCCCTAGGACCAATGCGGCCCAGAGGGGGCCTCTGAGGGCATAGGACCTGGCCCGAGATCCAGGCAGACTTCCCCAGCCGATTGGGCAGGGGAAATGGTGGGCGCACTCCCCCCTGCTCTGAGCCCCCAAGGGTCCTTCCAGGCACAGGAACCCCTCTCCCACTCTCAGCCACCCCTCAGGGTGCTGGTCCTGTCTGGCCTCCACTTCTCCTCCCCCCTCAGTCCCCCCACATCCTACCGGTTTGCTTGGGTGTTCCTCCTGTCTCCTTGGGCGTCAAGGTCCCCCACCAGTGTCTGGCAGGTGCCCTAGTTGTGGGGAGATGTGAACTCTGCGTCTTCCCACACTGCCATCTTGACTCCGCCCCCCTGTTATAGAGTAGTGTGTATATGTTAATCCCAACCTCCTAATTTATCCCTCTCCCCACCTTTCCACTTTGGTAACCATAAATTTGTTTGCTAAGTCTGTGAGTCTTTCTGTTTTGTAAATAAGTTCATTTGTATCATTTTTTTAGATTTTACATGTGTGATATCATATATTTTTCTTTCTCTGACTTACTTCACTTAGTATGATAATCTCTGGATCCATCTATGTTGCTTCAAATGGCATTATTTCATTATTTTTTATGGCTGAGTAATATTCCTGTGTGTGTGTGTGTGTGTGTGTGTGTACCACGTCTTCTTTATCAGTTCCTTTGTTGATGGATACTTAGGTTGCTTCCATGTCTTGGCTATTGTAAATAGTGCTGCAGTGAACATTGGGGTGCGTGTATCTTTTTGAAGTATGCTTTTCTTTGGATATATGCCAAGGAGTGGGATTGCTGGGTCATGTGATAGCTCTATTTTTAGTTTTTTAAGGAACCTCTGTGCTGTTCTCCATAGTGGCAGTACCAATTTAAAATTCCCACCAGCAGTGTAGGAGGGTTCTCTTTTCTCCACATACTCTCCAGCATTTGTTGTTTGTAGACTTTTTGATGATGGCCATTCTCACTGTTCTGAGGTGATACTTTGTTGTAGATTTGATTTGCATATCTTTAATAATTAGCAATGTTGAGCATTTTTTCATGTGCTTTTCGGCATTTTATATGTCTTCTTTGGGAAAATCTCTATTTAGCTCTTCTGCCCATTCTTTGATTGGGTTGTTGTTTTGCTCTTGAGCTGCATGAGCTGTTTGTATATTTTGGAGATTAATCCCTTGTTGGTTGCTTTGTTTGCAAATATTTTCTCCCATTCTGTGGGTTGCCTTTTTGTTTATGGTTTCCTTTGCTGTGCAAAAGCTTTTAACTTTAATTAGGTCCCATTTGTTTATTGTTGTTTTATTTTCATTCCTTTAGGCGGTGGATCAAAAAAGTTACTGCTGCCATTTATATCAGAGTGTTCTGCCTGTTTTCCTCCAAGAGTTTTATGGTATCTGACCTCACATTTAGCTCTTCAATCCGTTTTGAGTTTGTTTTTGTGTATGGTGTTAGAGAATGTTCTAATGTCATTCTTTTACGTGTAGCTGTCCAGTTTTCCCAGCACCATTTATTGAAGGGACTGTCTTTTCTCCTTTGTATGTTTTTGCCTCCTTTGTCGTAGATTAATTGACCATAGGTGCATGGGTTTATCTCTGGGTTTTGTATCCTGTTGCACTGATCTATATTTCTGTTTTTGTACCAGTACCATACTGGTTTGATTACTGTAGCTTTGTAGTATAGTCTGAAGTCAGGGAGCCTGATTCCTCCAGCTCTTTTTTCCTTTCTCCGGATTGTTTTGGCTATTCTGGGTCTTTTTTTTTTTTTTTTTTTTTTTTTTGTGGTACACGGGCCTCTCACTGTTGTGGCCTCTCCCATTGCAGAGCACAGGCTCCGGAGGCGCAGGCTCAGTGGCCATGCCTCACGGGCCCAGCCGCTCCGCGGCATGTGGGATCTTCCCAGACCGGGGCACAAACCCGTGTCCCCTGCATCGGCAGGCGGACTCTCAACCACTGCGCCACCAGGGAAGCCCTATTCTGGGTCTTTTTGTGTTTCCATACAAATTTAAAAGAATTTTTTCCTACTTCTGTGAAAAAATGCCATTGGTCATTTGATAAGGATTGTGTTGAATCTGTAGATTGCTTTAGGTAGTATGGTCATTTTGACAGTATTGATTCTTCCACTCCAAGACCATGGTATATCTCTCCATATGTGTCATCTTTGATTTCTTTCATCAGTATCTTACAGTTTTCTCAATACAGGTCCTTTGCCTCCTTAGGTAGGTTTATTCCTAGGTATTTTATTCTTTTTGATGAGATGGTAAATAGAATTGTTTCCTTAATTTCTCTTTGTGATCTTTTGTTTTTAGTGTATAGGAATGCAATAGATTTCTGTGTATCAGTTTTGTATCCTGCAACTTTACCAGATTCATTGATGAGCTCTAGTAGTTTTCTGGTAGCATTTTTAGGATTTTCTAAGTATAGTATCATGTCATCTGCAAACAGTGACAGTTTTACTTCTTGTTTTCCAATGTGGATTCCTTTTATTTCTTTTTATTCTCCTATTTCTGGGACTAGGACTTCCAAAACTATGTTGAATAATAGTGGCGAGAGTGGACATCCTTGTCTTGTTCCTGATCTTAGAGGAAATGCTTTCAGTTTTTCACCATTGAGAATGATGTTAGCTGTGGGTGTGTCGTATATGGCCTTTATTATGTTGAGGTAGGTTCCCTCTATGCCCATTTTCTGGAGAGATTTTTATCATAAATGGGTGTTGAATTTTGTCAAAAGCTTTTTCTGCATCTATTTTTTTTCAGTTTGTTTTTTGTTTGGTTTTTTTTAATGTGGACCATTTTTAAAGTCTTCATTGAATTTGTTACAATATTGCTTCTGTTTTTTATGTTTTTTGTTTGTTTTGTGGCCACAAAGCATGTAGGATCTTAGCTCCCCAACCAGGGATTGAACCTGCACCCCCTGCATTGGAAGGCAAAGTCTTAACCTCTAGACCACCAGGGAAGTCCCTTTTTCTGCATCTATTGAGATAATGTGGTTTTTATTCTTCAGGTTGTTAATTCAGTGGTTTGCAGATATTGAAAAATCCTTGCATCCCTGGGATAAATCCCACTTGATCATGATCCTTTTAATGTATTGTTGGATTTGGTTTGCTACTGTTTTGTTGAATTTTTGCATCTATGTTCATGAGTGATACTGACCTGTAGTTTTCTTTTTTTTGTGGTATCTTTGTCTGGTTTTGGTATCAGGGTGATGGTGGCCTTGTAGAATGAGCTTGGGAGTGTTCCTTCCTCTGCAATTTTTTGGAAGTGTTTCAGAAGGATAGATGTTAACTCTTAATGTTTGATAGAATTTGCCTGTGCAGCCATCTGGTTCTGAACTTTTGTTTACTGGAATTTTTTAAATCACACTTTCAATTTCAGTACTTGTGATTGGTTTTTGTATTTCTTCCTGGTTTTGTATTTCTTCCTGGTTCAGTCTTGAAGGTTGTACCTTTCTAAGAGTTTGTCCATTTCTTCTAGGTTGTCCATTTTATTGGCGTATAGTTGCTTGCAATAGTCTCGTATGAGCCTTTGTATTTTTGTGGCGTCTGTTGTAACTTTTTCATTTCTAATTTTATTGATTTGAGCATTCTCCCTTTTTTTCTTGATGAATCTGGCTAAAGGTTTATCAATTTTGTTTACCTTTTCATAGAAACAGCTTTTAGTTTCATTGATCTTTTCTTTAATTTTCTTTGTCTCTATTGCATTTATTTTGCTCTGATCTTTATGATTTCTTTCCTTCTGCTAATTCTGTGTTTTGCTTGTTGTTTTTTCTCTAGTTGCTTTAGGTGTAAGGTTAGGTTGTTTTTGTGAGATTTCTCTTGTTTCTTGAGGTGAGAATGCTTTGCTATAAACTTCCTTCTTAGAACTGCTTTTGTTTTGTCCCATAGGTTTTGGATTGTCATGCTTTTGTCTTAATTTGTCTCTGGGTTTTTCTTGATTTCCTCTTTGATTTCTTCAGTGATCCATTTGTTGTTTAGTAGCATATTGTTTAGCCTCCACGTGTTTGTGTTTTTTACAGTTTTTTTCTTGTAGTTGATTTCTAATCTTATAGTGTTGTGTTCAGAAAAGATGTTTGATAAGATTTCAATTTTCTTAAATTTACTGAGGCTCGCTTTGCCTCCAGCATGTGATCTATCCTGGAGAATGTTCCACAAGCACTTGAGAAGAAAGTGTATTCTGCTACTTTTAGATGGAATGCTCTATAAATATCAAGTCAATGTGGTCTAATGTGTCATTTAAGGTCTGTGTTTCCTTATGGATTTTGTCTGGATGATCTGTCCATTGATGTAAGTGGGGTGTTTTAAGTTCTTCACTATTACTGTGTTACTGTCGATTTCTCCTTTTATGGCTGTTAGTAATTTGCTGTATATATTGAGGTGCTTCTAGGTTGGATGCATATGTGTTTGCAATTGTTATATCTTCTTTTTGGATTGATCTCTTGATCATTATGTACGTCCTTCTTTGTCTCTTGTAACATTCTTTATTTTAAAGTCTAGTTTGTCTGATATAAGTATTGCTACTCCAGCTTTCTTTTGATTTCCATTTGCATGGAATACCTTTTTTGCATCCCCTCACTTATAGTCTGTATGTGTCTCTGCATCTGAAGTGGGTCTCTTGTAGACAGCATATATATGTGTCTTGTTTTTGTAGCTATTCAGCCAGTCTGTGTCTTTTGGTTGGAGCGTTTAATTCATTTAAATTTAAGATAATTACTGATGTGTATGTCCTTATTGCCTTTTTGTTGTTTTGGGGTTGTTTTCTTAGGTCTTTTTTCTTCTCTTCCTCTTTTGTGCTCTTCTCTTGTGATTTGGTGACTATTTTTAGTGTTGTGTTTGGATTCTTTTTTGTGTGTATATCTATTGTAGATTTTTGGTTTGTGGGTACAAAAGATTTTGATGTATCAGTCTATATGTATACAAAATTGTTTTTAAGTTGCTGATCTTTTAATTTCAAGTATATTCCCAATACGCTACATTTATACTCCTCTTCTAACTGTTGCTGGTTTTGATAGCATATTTTTGTGTGGATGATTTCCTACCTTTATGTTTGCCTTTACTTGTGAGCTTTGCCATTTGTAATTTTCTGGTTTCTAGGTGTGGGTTTTTCTTTCCCGCCTAGAGAAGTTCCTTTAGCATTTGTTGTGAAGACCTTTTGGTGGTGCTGAATTCTCTTAGCTTTTGCCTGCTGTAAAGCTTTCAATTTCTCCATTGAATCTGAATGAGATCCTTACTGGGTATAGTATTTCTGGTTGTAGGTTTTTCCCTTTCATCACTTTAAATGTATCATGCCACTCCCTTCTGGGCTGCAGAGTTTCAGCTGGAAAATCAGCTGATAACTTTATGGGGATTCCCTTGTATGTAATTTGTTACTTTTCCCTTGTTGCTTTTAATATTTTCTCTTTGCCTTCAATTTTTGCCAGTTCGATTAGTATGTGTCTTGGCATGTTCCTCCTTGGGTTTATCCTGCCTGGGACTCTCTGTGCTTCCTAGACTTGGGTGAATGCTTCCTCTCCCATGTAAGGGAAGTTTTCAGCTATTATTTCAAATACTTTCTAGGCCCTTTCTCTCCTCTCCTTCTGGAACCCCTATAATGTGAATATTGGTGCAGTTAATGTTGTCCCTAGATGTGTCTTAAACTGTTGTCAGGTTTTTTTCATTTTTTTCTTTATTGTGTTCCATGACAGTGATTTCCACCATTCTGTCTTCCAGGTTACTTATCTGTTCTTCTGCCTCATTTATTCTGCTATTGATTCCTTCTAGTGTGTTTTTCATTTCTCTTATTGTATTGTTCATCTCTGTTTTTTAAATTTTCTAGCTTTTTGTTAAGCATTTCTTGTATCTTTTCAGTCTGTGTCTCAATTCTCTTTCCCATATCTTGGATCATCTTTACTATCATTACCCTGAATTCTTTTTCAGGTAGATTGCCTGTCTCCACTTCACTTAGTTGTTCTTTTTTATCTTGTTCCTTCTTCTGGAACATATTTCTCTGCCATCTTGTTTTCTTTAACTTTCTATTTTTGCATTGCACAGCCTGCAGGATTATAGCTCCTCTTGTTTATGATGTCTGCCCCCTGGTGGATGAGGCTGGTCTAAGAGGCTTGTGCAAGCTTCCTGTTGGGAGGGTCTGGTGCCTTCCCACTGGTGGGTGGGGCTGGGTCTTATCTATCTGGTGGGCAGGGCCATGTCAAGGGGCATGTCTATAGGCGGCTGTGGGTTTAGAAAACTTTAAGCAGCCTGACTGCTGATGGATGGGGCTGTGTTCCCACCCTGTTGGTTGGTTGTCCTGTGGTGTCCCAGCACTGGAGCCTTTGGGCTGTCTGGTGGGGCCAGGTCTTGGTGTCAAAATGTTGGCCTCCAAGACAGCTCACGCCAATGAATACTCCTCAGTTTCTCCACCACCAGTGTCCTTGTCCTTGCAGTGAGCCACAGCTGCCCCCCACCTCCCCAGGAGACTCTCCAAGACCAGCAAGTAGGTCTCTGAGGCTCTTATGAAGTCACTGCTTTTTCCCCAGGTCCTGGTGTGCACACGAAACCTTGTGTGTGCCCTCCAAGAGTGATATTTCTGCTTCCCCCAGTCCTGTGGATTTCCAGCAATCAAGCCCCACTGGCCTTCAAAGCCAGATGCTCTCAGGGCTCCTCCTCCCAATCCAGACCCCCAGACCAGGGACCCTGTCATGGGACTCAGAACTCTCCTGTGGGAGAATCTTTGTGAATATATTTTCCAATTTGTGGGTCACCCACCTGGCAGCTATGGGATTTGATTGTATCAGGAATGCACCCCCCCTACTGTCTCGTTGCAGCTTCTTCTTTGTCTTTGGAAGTAGAATATCTTTTTTGGTAGGTTCCAGTCCTTTTTTGTCAGTGGTTGTTCAGCAGTTAGTTGTGATTTTGGTGTTTCCGTGAAAGGAGGTGAGGTCAGGTCCTTCTACTCCACCATCTTGTCCAGGCATCCCTGCCTCTAGAGTCACAGGCTGTATATCTACCTTTTTATGATTAGCATTTTCATGGTATATCTTTTCCATTTTTTTTGCTTCAACCTATTTGTGTTCTTATATTTATAGTGTGTTTCTTACCTCTAAGTAACATATAGTTGGGTCATAGTTTTTATCCAGCCTGACTGTCTTTTAATTGACTTATTATTTTGTCTGTAATTAAGTTCATTATACAGTTGGATTTAAGTCTGTCATCTTGCTGTTTGTTTTTCATCTGTCCTATATGTGTCTTTTTTCCTTTGTGTGTTTCTTTTTTTAAGAAAATGGTTTCTCTAGGGATTACAGTTTCTATACTGTAGTAATCACCTCAAATTAGGATTATACCACCTCACTACAATCCAAGAGCAGAAATCAGTATACTGCAGTGAATTCTTAAAGCTTTTGTTTATCTGTGTATGCCTTTATTTTGAAAAGTATTTTCCCTGGGCATAGAATTCTAGGGTTAATTTTTGTTTCATTACTTTAAACATGAATTCCATTTCTGTCTCACATGTGTGGTTTCCATTAAGAAATAATTCTTCTTTTTTATTGTTCTTCCCTAAAGGAAGTGCGTCTTTTTTTTTCTTCTTTCTTTTGGCCACACTGTGCAGCATGCAGGATGTTAGTTCCCTGGCCAGGGATCGAACCTGCACCCCCCTGCAGTGGAAGCACAGAGTCTCAACCACTGGACTGCCAGGGAAGTCCCCCTCTGGCTTCTTTTAAGATATTCTTTCTCAGACACTCAGCAGTTTGAATGTGATGTATTTAGGTATAATTTTCTTTGTATTTATTCTGCTTGGGCTTTACTGAGTTTCTTAGATTTGTGGTCATTGCCTTTTATCAAATTTGGAATATTCTCAGCTATTATTTCTTCAAATATTGTTTCTGTCCCATTCTTTTTTCCTCTTCTTCTGGGACTACACGTTATCCTTTTTTGTTTTTCCTTTTAGCATTTTAAGGAATGGTGCATTAGACTTTTTTGGCCATGCTTCACATCTTGTTAATGCTTTGTCTTTCCCCCCATTTTTTTCTCTTCTGCTTCAGTTTGAATATCTTCTATTTACCTGTCTTCAAATTCACAATTCTTATCTTCTGCTGGGTCTAGTCTACTCTTAAGACTATACAGTGAGTTTTTAATTTCAGTTAAAAACTACATTTTGCAGTTCTACAATGTCCATTTGCTTTCTTTTTGTAGATTCCAGTTTTTTGTTGAAATATTTCCATATTTTCACTGCATTGTTTATCTTTTTTCTATATTAACATATTACTGTACAATTAATCTGAACTCTTTTTATGCTAACTCTAATACATGAATTACCGTTATGTCTGTTCTTGACTATTTCTTGGTTTTTTGTCTTTTAATTGCTTTTTGATTTTTTTGCATGTCTAGTAATTTTTGTGTGTTGGACATGTTGTATGGTGCATAATTCCCTCTAAAGAATGTAAAGTTTTATTCTGCCAATAACTTAACTATCTGGTGGAACAAAACTGCTATACTCTGCTAGTCCTCCTGGAGGCTTGCCTTCCACCTGCACGTTAGGAGCCAGCCAAAGATCTGAGGTGAATTTTTTTTTTTTCTTTTGCGGTACGCGGGCCTCTCATTGTTGTGGCCTCTTCCGTTGCAGAGCACAGGCTCCGGATGCGCAGGCTCTGCGGCCATGGCTCACGGGCCCTGCCGCTCCGCGGCATGTGGGATCTTCCCGGACTGGGGCACGAACCCGTATCCCCTGCATCAGCAGGCGGAGTTTCAACCACTGCGCCACCAGGGAAGCCCTGAGGTGAATTTTTATGCAGAATTTTAGAGCCCCTTCTCTATGGCTTCCTATCTCCATTACTCTGCCCCCAAATCCCAGTTGTTTTGCAGACCCAAATCCAATTTTTATTTATTCCATGTAGCAATACTGTCACTTTCTGCTTGATTTCTGTTTCTCTGTGCCATAGTCTAGAAAATATCTTTAGGGACATTTTGCTGGATATAAAACTCAAGATTGATCATTTTTGCCTTTCAGCACTTTTATCATTGGTGTGAATGTTTAGTTCCCTTCATGCTCACCCATCTTTTCAATAATTGTAGCCCTGCAGTGGTTGCTTTCCAGTACCTGCAAACTGTTTTATTTATTTGCCCAGCTTTTGTTGTTTTCTTCTTTCAGAATTTTGAAGTCATTGCTTTTTGGTGTTGTATTTCAACAAGTACAAAGTCCTGTCTGTTTATCAGAATGTGACCTGTTCAGTTCTCTCCTGAAACTTACAGGCTTTTCTCCTTTTTCCCAGGGTTCTAAATTTTTCTGATTTCTCTTCCTGTTTGCCTAGTAATTCATAAAATATTTTTATTTTTCTTTCTTTTTATTATTTTTTATTTTTTCTTACCATTTTCTTTGGGTTGAGCTCCAAGGAAGTTTGTCACTTACCTGTGTTTGGTTTGATTCTGTTAAGTATGAAAATGCACAGAAATACAGATAAAAGCATATTAGGTTGAGCTATATGAAATTGCCATTTTTGTATGTCCAAATAGTTGAATGTCATCACTTGCAATACAGTTCAGTCTAATAACTATCAACCAGTTACACCATCCAGTAGTCAATATTTATCATCTTGGCTTATTTGCCTCCACACATAATATGTTTTTTCCTGTTTGTTTCACAATTCATACATGAATTCTGTCTCTTACTCTCTCTCACTATATCATGGTTCTGCCCTCCTAGCATGCTGTCACTGCTGGTATTAGGTCACCTCATTCAATGCTAAAATCTTTTTGACTATTAAAGCCAGTCTCCTCGCTTTAGAGGTAGCCAGTTCTCTTTTCTGATATTTTTATATTAAGTAGAATTTGAGGATCATGGTATATACATATTTTTAGAATTTTGTTTTAACTAATTAGTGATGTTCCTGGGCTAGCCGTTACAATGCCTTTTATTTTCAAGCTTTGTGTTATTTAAGTTTGTCTCTTATAAAAAGTATGTTTTGGTTTTTGTTTTTAAACTTCTCTGAAGGTCTTAATCTTTTATGAAATGTTTTCAAATCTCAGTGTCCCTAGATCAAGTTTTATTGGAACACAGCCATGTCCATTTGTTTACATATTGTCTGTGCCTGCTTTCGTGGTAAAACAGCCAACTTGATTAGTTGTAGTTGAGGCTACATACTGTCTACAAAACCTAAAATATTTACTAATTGGCCCTGTATAGAAAATATTTGCCAGCTCACATTCTAGTATTATGAGCGCTTTGAGGGTATTCTGTTACTTTCTGGCTTCCAGTGTTTGTACTGAAACAACAGAAAACAATGTATTTTTTTTCTTCTGAGATTGTTAGTTTTTTTATGATGTGCCTAAATGTGGTTTTCTTTATATTTATTCCTGGGGTTAGAGGTATTCTATAGTCTGATGTGAGCTCTTCCAGAAAGTTCTCAGCCATTATCTCTTCAAATATGTTTCTGTTGCATCTTGCTTCTCTTACTGGGGCTCCAGTTGCAAGTATATTAGACCTTTACTTTGTGCCACGTATCTCTTAGGCATTTGTTTTCCATCCTTTGTTCTTTTTCTATTTCAGTCTGGATATTTCTCACTGACCTATCATCAGGTTTACTAATCATCTCTTCAGTTGAATCTAACCTGCTGTTAAATCCAATTATATATATTTTCTAAGATTTTTTTTTTCTACTCAGTTTTACGGCTGTGCTGTTCCTTTCTTTTGTGAAAGGTTATTTAGCCCATGACTTATGCCTCTGTGATGATGAGTCACATTGTGTCTCTACTTACATTGTACTGACAATGTAGTGATGATTTTACTTATACTTACTCCATGAATAGAGTGACCATATCCTGGATGCTGAAGAGCTAAATTACCACTAATAAGACCAATACCAAAATGCAAATAAATTGTCAAGAACAAGTTCAGCCAGAATTGATCTGGGAATCAGTTGTATTCCCAATTGTTATTATTGTTTGTAATGTAGATTACAAACAATAAAAAGCATTTTTAATGAAGAGACAAGCATACTAGGGCATGCATGACATCTCAGGAAAATAAGCCACATTATAGGATTTACCAGGTATTACCAAATTTTTTTGTATAATCTGAGTACAGTTCAGATGCTATATTATTTTAGCTAGCTACTTAGGATGTTGCTATAAAAATTGTGTGGCATGGCTCTTCAGGAAGCAAGAAAATAGTGGGAGAAAAATTTGAATACTGAGCACCATTCAGTTAGCATTGTTTTTTGTTTTTTATAAATTTATTTATTTATTTTTGGCTGTGTTGGGTCTTTGTTGCTAAACGCAGGCTTTCTCTAGTTGCAGTGAGCGGGGGCTGCTCTTTGTTGTGGTATGCAGGCTTCTCATTGCGGTGGCTTCTCTTGTTGCAGAGCACAGGCTTTAGGCACGTGGGCTTCAGTAGTTGTGACACGCGGGCTCAGTATTTGTGGCTCACGGGCTCTAGAGCGCAGGCTCAGTAGTTATGGTACTCAGGCTTAGTTGCTCCACAGCATGTGGGATCTTCTCGGACCAGGGCTCAAACCCGTGTCCCCTGCAGTGGCAGGCGGATTCTTAACCACTGCGCCAACAGGGAAGTCCCCAATTAGAATTCTTTTTGTTTTATTTTATTTTATTTGAGTCCCTAACTTGTACTCATGTATTTTGTGCTAACAGAAATACAGAGATACAATTTCTGGTCTAAAAAATCATAACATCTAATGGGGAGAGTAAAAGAAATAGGGCACATTTTTTTAAAAAGGAAAGAAAAAAGAAAGCAAAGTGAAATATATGCCACAAGAGACATACAAATAAAGTACTCCAGGTTTAAAAGAGAGTAGGGACTCAAATTATGGAAGATCACATCTAAGTGATCTGTGATGTGACCTAAGTGGGAGGATCTGTGCATAGAGAGGGGAGTCAGGGGAGAGAGGGATGGAAGAGGAATTTGAATGGTGTTGAATGCTAGGCAGTCATAGTTTATTTCAAGACATAATGGATGATGTTTCTAATCAAGGTAATTGTATGAGTAGAGCTATACTTTAGAAAAATCACGTTAGCTTTATAATGTGGAGTAGATGAGAATGAGAGGAGACAGGAAATAAGAGTTAGGAAGCTTTTGTAATAGCTGGGGTGGCAGTGGAAAGAGGAAGCAAAGATAAGACTTGAGGGGTTCTATAGCTTGCCTATAAGGGTGAAGAGTGGTCTTGGGTCTTGTGTCCTTAGTACTTAATTTAGTCCCTGGGAAATTTCCTAGTGTTCCTATTTTTAAAGCTATAATTTCAGAAGTGATCTGAAAGTGGGAATAAATATTTACTACTGGGAAAATCTTGACTCCATGTTTGTTGACCTCAATATCATTGATCTCAGGCATAGATGACCCACCACTGGCATTCTCTGCTCCCATGCCATGTGGCTAAAGATTCCTATAAGATGTCATAAAATAATACTATTGGGTTACCTGAAAATTTGTGCAATATAACTAGGTCATTTGTAGTGCTCAGACCTTTATCTCATTTTTTTCTTACTTTCTGTGACTTTTCCTGAGGCTACGAGTTATGAGTGGGAGATGGTGGGAAGTCACTGGGGTATGCATTTTAAAGATGGTGACAAGCGTAATGTAGATTTTGGAGGTATTTGGAAAAAGGAGCGGTTAAGGAACTGGAGGTCATAACTGAAGAGGACAGTTACATGGATTCAGTAGACAGGGAATGTGAATAGGTTAAAGAGGATTCTTGTACTCAGAAGTAAATTCGTAGGTGAAGATTTTAGACGTTTAACAGTTTGAAATGTCGAGGTCTGCTCTGGGTGTCAAATACACTAAATACACCTCTACTCGTGGCCATAGGATTTGTGCTCCGAACACCAAATTGATTCCACATCAAAACTGCATCTGTCATTGACAAAAGTAATTCTTTGAGGACAGTCATGTTTGACATCCCTTTTAGTCCTATACTATCAGAATTGTGTTTTATCTCTAATTTTTGGAGGTTTTTTGTTTGTATAGAGTATGGAAAACAGCATTGTGAGAAAAAATACATAATATTTTCATATTTGATGGTAGGGTCATTTCTAAATCATTGTAACTTGAGCCAAAATGATGTGCCACAGGTTTATTAACCCTTGTTGGTCTGGCAGCGATGCAAAAGTTCTTATTATACTTATCCTGTGGCCAAGTGAATGTAGATGATTTTTGAAAGTTATCAAATGGTCTTCTATTTTTTTCCTTATAACTCTTCTTGGTTTTTATTACAGTCTTGGTTTTCTAGCTCATGACTCTTCATATTTATATGCTTCAGCATGTCTTTTGTTCCATGTGGATTGTTTACTGTAGTGAAAAGTGTCATATATACATTCAGACCAAGAAATAAAAATTAGCCAGCATTCTTGAAACCCTTGTGAAATCTTCCCTCTGTAGCTGGAATTAGTTCCTTTTCATTGCTTTATAGTACTGATTGTTTTAATGTACCACGAGAAATTAATCTATTGATGAATGTTTGTTTTTCCAGTTTAGGGCTCTTATGTAAACTGCTGCTGTGGATATTTTTTTATTAAAAGTAATAGACTTAACTTTTAATTATTTTTTATTGAGGTATAATTGACATAACATTTTTAGTTTCAGTTGTACATTATTTGATATTTGTGTGTACTGTGAAGTGATCACCACAATAAGTCTAGTTAACATCCATCATCACCAGTTATAATTTTTTTTATGATAAGAACTTTCAAGATCTGTTAGCAACTTTCAAATCTGCAATACAGTATTATTAACTACAGTCCTCATACTGTACATTACATGACTGACTTTGTAACTGAAAGTTTGTACCTTATGGCCCCTTTCATGCATTTCTCCTACCTCCACTCTCTAGCCTCTGGCAACCACCAATCTGTTCTCTGTATCTATGTGCTTGTTTTTCTTTTTTTTAGATTCTACATAGATTGAGATCATACGGTTTTTGTCTTTCTCCGTCTGACTTATTTCATATAGCATAATTCCCTCAAGGTCCATCCATGTTGTTGCAAATAGCAAGACTCCCTTCTTTTTTATGGCTGAATATTCCATCCGTGGATACTTAGGTTGTTTCCATATGTGACTTCTGTAAATAATGCTGAAATGAACGTGAGGATAGTCATCCTTTAGTATCCTAGGGGCGTTGGTTCCAGGGCCCCCCATGGATACCAAAATATGCAGATACTCAAGTCCCTTACATAAAAGGCATAGTATTTGCATATAACCCATATACATCCTCCCTTATACTTTAAATTATCTCTAGATTACTTAAAGTACCTAGTACAATGTAAGTGATGTGTAAATAGTTGTAAATGTCTTTTTTTATAATAGCCTTTCTTACAGGTGTGATATTATTTCACTGTGGTTTTGATTTGTATTTCCCTGGTAATTAGTGATTTTGAACACCTCCTGTACCTGTTGGCCATTTGTATGTCTTCTTGGGAAAAATGTCTATTTATCTCCTCTGCCTTTTTTTTTTTTTTTTTTTTTTTTTTTTGCAGTACGCGGGCCTCTCACTGTTGTGGCCTTTCCCATTGCGGAGCGCAGGCTCCGGACGCGCAGGCTCGGCCATGGCTCACGGGACCAGCCGCTCCGCGGCACGTGGGATCTTCCCGGCCCGGGGCACGAACCCCTGTCCCTTGCATCGGCAGGCGGACTCTCAACCACTGTGCCACCAGGGAAGCCCTCCTCTGCCCATTTTTTAATTGGATTGGGTTTTATTTTTTTCTTTGCTATATATTAACCCCTTAGCAGATACATGATTTGCAAATATTTTCTCCCATTTGGTAGGTTTTGCCTTTTTATTGTGTTGTTTCCTTTGCTGTGCAAAAGCTTTTTAGTTTGATGTAGTCTCACTTGTTTGTTTTTGCTTTTCTACCCTTTTTATGGCTTGGATATGGTAGAGCGATCTTTATTTATGCCTGATATTTTATCTTATAATTGGAATTTCATCTTCTGCCTTTAAATATTCAAAGCTTTAATTAACCCTTTAATATTGTCTAGTTTGAGACCACAAAAATAATACCTATATGAGCATCATCACTAACTGGTAACATTAAATACTGCATAATAATGTTTATGTAACTGTCTTCATATGTACATTTTCAGAGGAGAAACAGTGTTTTAGTAATCTTAAATACCTGCTTCATATGACAGCACCAGAGATATAGGGGAAGCTGAATAAATGCTTTAACTATTTATAAAAATATTTTTTGGAGACACGACAAAACAGTTGGTATCACATGTAAGTTTTTTTAAATGAATGATTCTTTTACAACATGGTAAGAGTAAGTTTTCATAAGTCCTTCCTGCATCACCAAATGCTGATCATTTCAGAATGAATAGCAATATGCCATTTCAGGGATCAGTGTCATTTACGGATGTGACTGTGGACTTCACCCAGGAGGAATGGGAGCAACTGGACCCCTCCCAGAGGATCCTCTACATGGACGTGATGCTGGAGAATTACAGCAACTTACTATCAGTGGGTAAGGACAGCTTTCAGGTGTAGTTCGTAGTTCAGTGTTGCCTAGTAGTGTTTAGGTCCTTTCTCAGTTACCAAAAATTATAAGATTCTGAATTGCTAAATGGTTTTGGTGTCAACCTTCATGTATTTAAGCTGAGAGAGAGTGCAGACTCTGAAGTTCTACCTTCTTTATTTTCAGGCTTTCTGAAGTCCAAGCAGTTAGGAGCTGTGTTCCATTATCAAGTTCTCTGATATTATCAAACCAGATTTTCATGTTGGATCAGTGAGAAGAGTTATGGATACCAGAGTTAGAATTTCCAGTTCACAACTTTCTAGGGAAGATGTGGAAGGTCGGAAGGAGAATCAGATAGAAGCCAGTGGAAGTAATATCCTAGAGATTATGAATGGGTTGGTATCTTTGAAATATTTTTTAGGAATCTATTTTTCAATTCCCTAAACCTTTAGAGGTAGCTGAGAACAGATGACTTGTGCACCTCATATCCTGAGTCATACCTCCAGATATCAGTCTCTTGCTGCTTAACGTTTTTCCTGTTTAATTTCTATAGCTATTCACCTCTCACACTCAAGCCTTGATTCTTGCCTAACGTGTTTTAAACCTTTGTTCTGTGATTAGTTCCTCTTTCATTAGTATTCTCACTTAGCCTGAATGGTGACTTCTATATTTTAGGTCATGGGAATTGGTTTAGTAGCCTCAAGGAAAATACAAACTTTTCAGTACAAGAGTGACACAAATGGCAGCAGGATCACAAGAGTCAGGAATAACCAGTAATACAGAGATCAGAGTAAAGGTTCTTAAAGCATAGCTTGAGGCCGGGTAAATTTGATCCTTAAGATTCCTTCAAATAAAAGCAGGGACGAGAATGGTTTGAGGAAGAAATTAAACACATGAAAAGGAGAAATACAGGATACAGTGATGGAAACACTTTCTCTCTCCAACAACTTCGATAGAAAAAGTGGTGCAACCTGCAGTAGCAGTGAGCAATTCTGTCAACAATACCTTAGATCCATTTTATATTTCCTACAGAATCTATGAATTTCTGGATTTTGCCTTCCACTTGGAAAAGTCCTACTTGGGAGATTTGGAGCTCTGCATAGGGTTCTCTCTGCAAACCTGTGAGAAAGGTTGCCTTTAGGACGTTATTGGTGCAGATGAAAGGAGGAGAGAAAAGGGGAAGGAGCCTCGAGCATGTAGGTGAGGTGGCCATCCGACCACAGTAATTCAGAGTCTCAGTGTTGGCTGCTCAACTTAGATCTGCCTGGGTTTTTTCCCTTAACATCTCCTTATTTTCTTGGTCTGTACCAACTGGTGTCCTTGAGGACACCAAATAGCCTTTGTCTCTGGAATTGCCAGCCTTCTTACATCATTTGTTTTTATTTATTTCCCTTCACCCACTTTTAAGGCCGTTTTGTAATCTGGCAGTGCTATTTGTGCCCATTTTGCCACAGGCTTTGTCTTTTTCTTTCAGAGTTTAAGAGCTAGGAGCACTTGGAACTGGGGACTTTTTTATACTGGAAGACTGGGTCCCAAACTAAAGAGGTAGCCCTACAATGGAACATTTGTGGAGTCTTCACATTCCGTAACATTGTGGTGAAAGGGCTGACAGAGTATTTCATGTGCTCTTTCCTAGAGGTATGGAAAGCTGATGACCAGATGGAGAGGGACCACAGAAACCCAGATGAGCAGGCAAGGCCATTTATAATCTTTAAGAACCAAACCCCAATTGAAGAAAGAGATAATCTCTTTGGAAAAACATTTAATCTTAGCACAGACTTTGTTTCTTTAAGACAAGTACCCTATAAATATGACTTATATGAAAAAACTTTGAGATATAATTCAGACTTACTTACTAGTGATAGAAGCTATATAAGAAAGAAAGACGACGACTGTAATGGATTTGGAAAAGCACTCCTCTATCTGAAGCAAGAGAAAACCCATACTGGAGTGGAATACTCCGAATATAATAGAAGTGGAAAAGCCTTCAGCCATAAAGAAGGCATTTTTAAACACCAGAAAATCAGAAATTTGGTGCAACCTTTTATCTGTAATTATTGTGACAAGGCATTCTCATTTAAATCACTCCTTATTAGTCATAAGAGAATACATACTGGAGAAAAACCTTATGAATGTAACGTGTGTAAGAAAACCTTCTCCCATAAGGCAAACCTCATTAAACATCAGAGAATTCATACTGGGGAGAAACCCTTTGAATGTCTTGAATGTGGAAAAGCTTTCACCCACCAGTCAAACCTCATTGTACACCAGCGAGCACATATGGAGAAGAAGCCCTACGAATGCAGTGAATGTGGCAAGACCTTTGCCCAGAAATTTGAACTTACTACACACCAGAGAATTCATACCGGAGAACGACCCTATGAGTGTAATGAATGCGCCAAAACCTTCTTCAAGAAATCAAACCTCATTATACACCAGAAAATTCACACAGGGGAGAAACGCTATGAGTGCAGTGAATGTGGAAAATCCTTTATCCAGAACTCACAACTCATTATACATATGAGAACTCATACCGGAGAAAAACCCTATGAATGTACTGAATGCGGCAAAACATTCAGCCAGAGGTCAACTCTTAGATTACATTTGCGAATCCACACAGGAGAGAAACCATATGAATGTTCTGAATGTGGGAAGGCCTTCAGCAGGAAGTCCCGACTCAGTGTCCATCAGAGGGTTCATACCGGGGATAAACCCTGAGACTGCAGCCAGGTTGTACTGTGAGAACCCTTCCAATAGGGAGAAACCTTGCAAAGGTGCTGAAGGAACATGGGAACTCATACTGAGATACAATCTGTCAACTCAAAGTGTGTAAAAATGAGGTCCCCTAAGAACAATATTGTACTGATCGGTATATGATACCCAACTAAAGAATACATATCAGAATATATCCAATTGTAAATAGAAGTACTTGGCTGTATTACAGTGAGTTTTTTAAAATCTTGAATAATTCATTCAATAATGAAATATTCTGGGCAGCAGGCAGCATAAAGGAGCTAGAGACAGTACCCTAGGAATTCAGTGGTTATGTGCGAGAATATGCCACAAAAAAAAACTATATTTTAGATCTGCACATGTGAATTTAACAGACACTAAGAGTTTGGAATTCTTGTCTTGATAATCAAATTAGGACACATCAAACATGATTTTCCATACTGAACATGTGTTTTTCAGTACCTTTACAATCCTGTCTGCATTCCAAATGAAACACATAACAGATTTCCATAGCATGTAGCATATGTTTTCTCCTCCTCCTTGCTGGCATATATAAGTTGGTATGACCATTGTTATTGAGCTGCCTCTTCAGTCAACAGAAGACAATGTTGTTGAAGTTTTAACCTTTTGGGTTTGCTGAAGATTTCCTAGAAGTATTATTGACGTAAATATGCAAGTGTGAGATAATTAAGAGAGACTGAAGAGAGTGAAAGGCAGCAGATGTGGGTTCTATCACTCAGTGTGCACCACGGAATAAATGGGCTGTGTAAAGAATAGCCGCACCCATCATGCTCGTTATTTTCCACTGGGATATTTACATACAAATGCAAATGCATGTCTTTTACCAAAATATTGTATAACCCAGAAACTACATGTATTTTTGGGTGTTTCACTATTTCTCTTAATATTTTATAAATTGTCTTGCAAAAAATAGAATGCATATGTAGTTCAAGTGTTACGTTTCAGAGACTTTAGAGGAAAAATAATTTAAGAAACTGTCAATAAATGTCTTATATTGCTTTTTAAATTTTCCATGTGCTTAGTCCACTTTAGAAATAAATTTTTGCAGAATTCTGTTTAAAGGAGGCATTTCTTCCATGAATTTCACTATCATCAACCAAAAGCATTCCCTTTGGAACCTGACTTAGTGTAAGTTACAACTTTGCTTTAAAGGCTCACAAACACTTCATAAATTAGACTTTAGTGATCTCCCCATATATTGATTATTAACCTTAAAAAAATTCTTATTTTTGCATAACTCAAAGATTCCATTTTAGGCTTGATTTCAAATTCACCAGTTCCTGTCCTTATCCATCACAAATCATGCATTAGAATTGTAAATGGCCACTGTAACTGGCCTTTTTTTCTTTTGTTTTTGAAGATTATTGATGTGCTATGACTGTATATGAATGTGAATGATTTTTCTGAACAAATTTATCAGAATATCCGTAGTTCAGTAAGTCTTTGTCTTTCTAAATTGTCATCTTATCTATAGCAATGGCAAGGAAGCAAGGGAAGAGGTTAACTTCCTACACTGCTGTTAGAAATACAAATTGTGACAACCTCCTTGGAAATAATTGACTGTCTTCTAACGTTAAGAACACACATGCAGTTGGCTCTTGAACAGCACCAGTTTAATACGCACAGGTCTGCTTATACACGGATTGTTTTCAGTAAATGCTACAGTCCTACACAATCCATGGTTGGTTGAATCTGTAGATGCAGAACCTTGGATACGGAGGACTGACTTTATACTTGGGTTTTCGACTACACTGAAGATCCGTGCCTTTAACCCCTATGTTATTCAAGGGCCAACTGCACTCTTCAACCCAGCAGACTCACTTCTGGGAATCCATCACTAAGAAAAACAATAACGTGCCAGTACCTAATACTGTGTGTTTATCAATGTAGATTGTATTTTTTGGTAAGGACAAAAAAGGAAACAATGTGAATGACCATCAGTAAGGGAATGATTGAATAAACTGTGGTAAAGATATACCACAGCTGGACAGTATTCCATAGGAAAGAGCGTTTAGGGGCAAATGCCACCAAGACAGATGGGGGGAGGGGGGAGAGAAAAAGTGTGTGTGCGTGCCTGTGTGTGTGTGTGTGTGTGTGTGTGTACACCAAATTTTGTAAAATAAAAATCTAAAAATGTTGTGTTTATGTGTATTTGTATACGATTTTATGGGCCTGGAGAATAGAATTCTCCAAAGTCAAAAATATAATTAACATTAATTTCAATGGAAAATTTTTCATGCATTCCTTAGCCTCTAACATTTGTTTATTCTGGAATACCAACATAACCCATTTAAGTGGACACAGTTAACTAACATGAGTTAACATAGCATGACATAAAGCAGTTCCCTTACTCTGTACGGTGGCCGGCTGCTGTGTTCTGCTCCAGCTTTCATGGCTGTGTTGTAGTCTTGAGCCTGGGTTCTCAACTAAAATACATATTTGACATTCCTTGTTGACATGATGGAACCTTTAATACAAAAAAAAAAAAAGACTAGTAAACACCATTGTAAAGCAATTATACCCCAATAAAGATGTTAAAAAAAAAAACATAATTTTGACAGAAGCATAGAAATTAAAAAAAAAAAGACTAGTAAAGACAGAAAAACCAATGAAAAAAATGCAGGGAATGCCAAGGTTATCATTACTCTAAATTAGCAAATAACAAATGCTTTGAGAAAATTCAGCATAAACACCTTTACAATTAAACAAATGACCGTAGGGGTGACTGTCCTTTCATGAGCTGTTTGCTCCCAAGGCCTTAGAAATCCAGATCAGAACTCATAATTTTTTTTTTAAAGTGCCTTGTAATCCTCATATACAGAAGTGGTCTTAGAGGAGGAGACTCCTGAAGACGAGTTCTTATAGCCTGGACATATGACTTTATTTCATCAACCTTACAGCAAGCTAGAAGGCAAGTTGTCATTTCACTGGTGAGGTGCAGGCCAAGAGGCGGGACGGTTTGCACAACAAATTCTACCTGTCTGACTCCAAAACCCATGCCCACTGTACTTGACCCCGTGACGTCTTCACTCCACTGATTTTTTTTTTTAATTTATTTTTGGCTGTGTTGGGTCTTCGTTGCTGCACATGGGCTTTCTCTAGTTGCTGCGAGCGGGGGCTACTCTTTGTTGCGGTGTACGGGCTTCTCATTGCAGTGGCTTCTCTTGTTGCGGAGCATGGGCTCTAGGTGCGCAGGCTCAGTGGTTGTGGCTCACAGGCTTAGTTGCTCCGCAGCATGTGGGATCTTCCCGGCCCAGGGCTTGAATCCATGTCCCCTGCATTGGCAGGTGGATTCTTAACCACTGCGCCACCAGGGAAGTCCCCACTCCACTGATTTTAACTAGACATTTTCTTTCCATTTCCATAGATATCTTTTTCATAACTAGAGTGCTTAAGTATTTTAACTTTTCCACATTGTTTTATGCTCTATAAATCTAAAGTTGGGAACATCTTCTTGGTATAAAGCCAGTGTGGCTAAATGGAATCGGTGTCACTCTACTGTTGCTAAGTCTCAGGACTAGTCAAATGGGGCATAAGGTGACAGCACCGTAGGCAGGAGGCACAAAGCTCGCAAAGACGTGGAAATGTGAGACACTGGGTCCTCCTCAGGAGGTGGGGGCTTTGTGGGGTGCTGCTGGAGGTTTAGTCCCAGCCACCCCTGCTGTCTCCCCTGTCACATTCACTACTCTCGCCCACAGTCCATCTTCATCTCCTCAGCTGAGTGACCTACATAGAGCCCTGTGCCATCCCCAGGCCGTGTGTGGCTCAACCCCTTACCTGATTGTCACAGCAAATCCTGCTGGCCAAAGTACAGTGGACTCTTGGGACCTGGTCTCCACTCGACAGTCTTGTGACTTCATCCGGTCTGTTCTCTGGTGTCTGGAGAAGGAAACTCCCATAGCTCATCCTGCTGAGCACAGTCAGGGAACCGTGGCTGGGATCCCTCTGCTTTATTTTCCAGACCTCAGCTGGATGTTAGTGACCGTCTTCTCCTCAGGTCTTAGCTCTCCTCCTGCCCCCAGAGAGAGGCTGCCCTTCTGCCTCAGACACGCACATTGAATCATTTCATGTGTGACACATGTTTTAGTAATGTAGAACCCGCCTTACTCGGTAGTATAAGGACTGTCAGAATGTTAAACAAAATGCAGCTAACAAGCCAAAACATATAAAAATGTTAGGGACTCGTGTGAAAGAACCCAGAGATGGGTACTGAAGAACCTAAGGGAGCATAAAACCCCATGAGACATCTGGACCATGGCTACTGACACCAATCGTGGCAGCAGATGAGGAGACGCTCATTCATTCCAAAAAGACACTGTAAGCACCAACAAGGGAGCAGGCACTGTGGGCTCCTGGTGAACAAGATTATACTGTGACAGAGGGCTCCAGCCCTTGGGGCATTTACATATAAGCAGCGCATCCCAGGAGCAGACAGACAACCCAGGCAGAGGATAGGTTCCCCGAAGCTGGAAATGCAGGTATGGGCTGGGCCTGTCCCTGTGAGAAAAATGAGAAGCCATAGGAGGGTCTTAAATAAGAAGTAGCATCCTCTGCTTTGTAAAAAGTGAATGAGCCTGATACTAACGGGGAGGAGAATTTGGGTAGAGCTGCCCAGAAGCAGAAACCCCCTCTCAGGAAGAGACGCCTGAGAGGTGGCGTTCTGCCAATTCATAGCTCCCGTCTGACTGCTTTCAACAGAACTCCTTCAGAGAGTAAGCAGTGTTTCCTCCTGTTACTGACTGTTGGCCATTAGTGAGAAACCATCTTGCAAGGATCCAGGTTCACTTCCTTCCGCCTTCCTAGATCTGTTCCTAGTGTCTTCTGGTGTCTTCCCTATTCCTCCTGCCTCCAGCCTATCCAGACCCCTGAGGATTACCTATGCCCACCTCAGAACTGTGGAATTCCATGCCCTGAAAAACATTTACAGTAGTTCATGCAGGTTGTTTGGGGGTGGAGCTGACATTCGCACTTTTCCTTTGTCTGGTTGATGCTGAAGGTGGGAGGAGGAAGTTATTCTGTGTCCCTGCAGGTCGCTGAGGCCATTACTGAAAGTGAGAAAACTTGGGGCAGCAGGTGGGGCTTGATACCTCTTAGGGAGATGAAGAGACACCAGGGCTGAGCAGAGACTGCCCCCTGAGATACGGGAAGTCCTGTCATGCGGGAAGTATGCACTTGAAGATAGCAGGAGGCCTGTGGGGCTGTGGCCTCAAGATTATTTTGCTCAGAGCAACAGACGGTGTAATGTTGAAAACAAGCCCGGCTTTGTCTGTGATGAGGACCTACGGGCGGGCCTGGCTCTGATCAGCTGATTTGGCTCTTCTGGGTACAAGAGCAGCCTGAGGGGTAGGCACCGGACGGCTGAGCCTGAGTAAGGAAGAGGCAGCTGCGGGTTGCCCTGCTGAGATAAAAACTGTCATCGACGGAGCAGGCCACCTAGAGGAGCGGGTGGAAGAACGTGACCTCAAGGGGGTCAAGCTGGTGGGGATGTCAGTATGGCTCCCCTGTGGCCTCAGGAGGTCAAACAACAACAATAGCAGCTGCCAGCAGACCAGTAGTGGTAGTGGTAATAATAGTGAGACAGGCTGGGACCTGGGACCCTTGGCTGCAGTGCTTACACCTGGACAAACGTCTCCTGGAGCAACAATACAGAGAAATTATCAGGGACTAAAAACCCTGTGCTCGCACAGTTGGGGCAAATCATGGACAACAAGGTACAAAAAGACAAAACCAAACCCAACTGCCACTTCTGAAGAGCTGGGAGCAAAAACAGGGTGTCGGGAGCAAAAGCAGGGTCCTGCGCATGCCCCCTGCACTCACCACCACCAGAGTGGGGGGCAGACCAGCTAAGCCACCCCTCCAGTGTGAGCCCTGGACACACCCCTACCCTCACCTCATATAAAGAACCAGCTCGCCCCCCCCTTTATGGAGCGAGAAGGGGAACCTGTTACTTGTTCTCGCTCCCTCCTGCTGCAGCAGGGGCCCCAGTAAAGCCTTGCCTGAATTTCTTGTCTGGCCCCTATTGATTGGGGAAGGCCAAGAACCCTGTTCTGTATCAGACTTAGTGGCACCCAACGTGGGGCACTTGTCCCACGTTGTTCCAGGGAGAGGATCTGGGCACCTCCAGGACCACCGAATGCAGCTTCCCTGTGGGTGGCAAGTGGCCACCTGAACCTCTTGTGTCAGCATCACCACATTTGCTAAGTCTGCCTTCCTGGCCCCTGGGGGCCTCAGTACCCTCATTCAGGCAACGCTTTCCTCTCCCCTTTGTCCCTTTCCCTCTCCTGAAATCTCTCTACTTCTCCTTTCTCCGTCCTCTCCTACTTCTGTCTTGTGGTTCCGAGAGACTGGATGTTGGGCAGCTACAGCATCACTCCTCCCAGCTTCTGAGACCTGCTCCCTCTGGCCGGCAGTGGCTCACCTTGATGGGTGACAAGCAGAGGTGGGAGAGGCTCGCCTCACACCGTGCCGACACTGGTCCAGCAGGCTCTTCTTGATGGGAGATTTATGAACGATAGAGGTTCAAACCTCATATTGTGTACTGGCTGGAAGTCCTATCGTCCCAGTATTCCCACCTTTATTACTGTCTCTTTCTCTTTTTCAGTCTTTTCTGTTCCTCCTCCCTTTACTTCTCCATTGATCCTTATACCCGCACTCCCGTCCCCTTTATCCTGAAAACGTCTTGTTTGTGTCTTTAAGTTTTTGTCATTGGTGTCTTTGTTTCATGTAGTTTTGTCTGTCCAGCTGCTCCTGCAAGTCTCTGCTGAAATTGTGGGCACGATGGAGCATTTAAGCCTTGAAATACAAATACAGCCCACATTACCTGAGACTCCAGCCTTGGGTTACTTGGTGGGATTTTAAAGAGCAAAAAAGAAAAGAAAGACGCTTGCATTTCTCTCCTCTGCCTTTGCAATGTAGCTATTCTGCCTGGGCTCTCAGGAACTACCTGATCCATCTGTAGTCCCCCAGACTGAGGGAAAAAAGAGAGGCCTTTTTAAATTCAAGCGGGAAAACCATGAGGTCTCTGGTTCTGTCTGTCTTTATGTAAGAACTAACTTGTAAATGAGTTGTATTTAATTGGCTTAACAGAAAGTAAGCACTTAAATACATTCTCAGAAATAATTTTTAAAAAACTCACCAGAATACTTTTCAGGTTCATGGGATCTGGGAAATATTCAATATTGAATTAATATCTGGTACTAAAGCTAGCTTAAGTTTGTGGGTTTAATTAATACAGACCTGTCTTTAGAGTCATCAACATTACGTATAATACTTCTATTGTCCTAGGGTTACCGGAAGTAAGTGCACATTGTTATGAAATTTGCCAACAGGGAAAGTAACCTGCTATGATTAAACTTTTAAGTAAATGTAACTGAGATAAGAGCTTTTTGGTAAACTCTATAGGAATAATTATGTTTTGGAAATGTCCATCTAAAATAGTCCCCCCAAATTTTGGTAACTTGAAACTAAATTAAGTTAAATGATAGGAATTCATTGAATATCCAGGCCAATTCAAATAAGAAAAGGGAAAAACTTAAACTCTACCATAACACTGCCTGGCCTTTAAATAAGTTGGGGGGATGGAGAAAAATGGTCTGAAATGGGTCTCTAAATTATAATACCATCTTGCAATTGGATTTTTACTGTTGCAAGATGGGAAAATGGACTGAGGTTCCCTGTGTTCAAGCCTTCATGATCCTTTACCAAAACCCTGCTCTGTGCAGCTCCTATAATCAAAAGCCTGCGGAATCAGAAAGCACTCCTGACATTTCAGACGATCCCCTTTTAACCTTCCCCAGCTCTCAGGGGGGAACCAAGTCTCCCCTTCTTTTCCGGAACCACCTGCCTCTCCGGAGCCACCTACTTCCCCAGATCCCTCTGACCGGTCCCGAACTCCACCTCCCTGTGTCCCTTTATACCCTCCGTTACCCCAGAAAGAAGAGACTAGTCCCTCTGGGGTAACTTTTAGTGGAACTTCCTATCACCCAGGATCAGGAAAATATGCCCTCTTAGGGAAGCGGCAAACGGTGAAGCGACAATCAGAGTACACGTGCCCTTCTCTTTAACCAATTTAGCCCATTGCAAACAGAGACTGGGCCGATTTTCTGAAGACCCTAGTAAGTTTGCTGGAGGGTTTCAGGCCCTAACTCTGACCTTTGATTTAACTTGGAAGGATGTCCAGATAGTCGTATCCAGCTTGCCAGGGACCAACCCAAACATTTTGGTATGGGTGGGGAGACAGTCCCAAATCAGGAGCCCTGCTGGAATTATAATTCCCAGGATGGAACAGAAACCAGGAAGCAAATGATGCAATGTGTATTAGAAGGGATGAGAAAGTATATCAAAAAGCCAATGAACTATGAAAAGGTTAAAGGAGTGACCCAAGAAGGCAAAGAAAATCCAGCTCTCTTTCAGGGACAGCTTGTGGAGGCTTTTAGAACACTTACTGATACTGATCCATCTACTCCCGAGGGCCAATCCCTACTTGGACAACTTTTTATCAGCCGGTCTGCCCCCGGCAAAAGCTCCAAACGTTACAATTAGGCACGCAAACCCTGATGCCAAACTCCTAGAGGTGGCCTTCGGGGTATTTCATAATTGAGACCAAGCTGAGGAGGAATAGAGAATTTAGTGTGAAAACAGGCAGACCAGGGCTCCTGCTAAACCAATGGCCATGGCTGTCAGCCACGCCTTATGACCTCAGGGCAACCCAAGGGGGCCAAGGAAGTTTAACCATCCACCTGGAGACAAAACCAGCAAGGGGAAATGCTTCAAATGTAAGTCAACCGACCACTGGGCCCAAAACTGCCAAAAAGAGCCCCTGGTCCATGCCCAGTCTGCAAACGAACAGCTCATTGGAAATGGGACTGTCCCCAGTTCCGAAGGGGAAGGGAGGTTCCCGCTCCCGAGATGGCCATGCTAGACGACTGAGGAGGCCCAGGGACTCTGGCAGCTCCCTTTCATGAGACGTCTGTCTCTATCGAGTAGCCCCAGGTGGTCCTTGACATGGCAGGTAAGAAAACCAGTTTTATAATTGATACAGGAGCCACTTACTCTGTCTTGATCTCTCATGCTAGGCCTCTTTCCTCCACAAGCTGTACAGTGACTGGTGTCGATGGAAAGCCTCACACCTGTTATTTTACTGGGCCTCTCACTTGCCAATTTGAACAGCATTTAATTTCACATGTCTTTTAAGTTGTGCCTGAGTGTCCTACCCCACTAGTGGAAAGAGACTTTCTAGGCTCCCTTGGAGCCATATGACGATTAGGAGGCGCTGAGCAGCCCCTTTTCTTGACTCGAAGACAAACCAGCTGGAAGAACAAAGCCCTATTCCCAGCCATATTCTACACAGAGTAAACCCTGCAGTTTGGGACAAAGGAATCCCTAAGAAGGCTATAAACGTCCAACCTGTAAAAATCAGCCTTAAGCCAGAAGTCACTTATCCTCACGAGACAGTATCCCATAAAGTTGAAGCAAGAAAGGGTTTGCAGCCGCTCAGAGATAAATTCCTAAAGCATGGCCTCTTAGTGCCCTGGTCTCTGTGCATTACCCCTTTTTTGCCAGTTGTTTAGCCAAATGGGGAATATCAAATGGTACAAGACCTTACAGCAGTAAATGATGTAGGGATCCCTATACATCCCCTTATGGCTAATCCTTATATTAGCCCAGATTCCTGGAGATGCCAAATGGTTTACTGTCCTTGACCTCAAGGATGGATTCTTTTGCATCACAGCTCATCCCTCATCTCAGTATCTGTGCCTTTGAGTGGACTAACCCCCACTCCGGCCAAATGCAACAATATACCTGGACAGTATTGCCTCAGGGGTTTCAGGACAGCCCACTTGTTTGCCCAGGCCCTAGGAAAAGAACTAAGGGAAATACACCTAAAAGAAGGGACTGTCCTACAGTATGTAGATGACATATTAATACGTAGCTCCACCGTGGAGGCCTCAGATCAGAATACCATTGAAGTCCTTAATTTCCTTGGGGCCCGGGGCTGCAGGATCTCCCAGAAAAAAGCACAAATCTCAAAGCAACAAGTTAGGGCTTCCCTGGTGGCGCAGTGGTTGGGAATCTGCCTGCCAATGCAGGGGACACGGGTTCGAGCCCTGGTCTAGGAAGATCCCACATGCCGCAGAGCAACTAAGCCCGTGAGCCACAACTACTGAGCCTGCACGTCTGGAGCCTGTGCTCTGCAATGGGACAGGCCACGACAGTGAGAGGCCTGCGCACCGCGATGAAGACTGGCCCCCGCTCGCCGCAACTGGAGAAAGCCCTCGCACAGAAACGAAGACCCAACACAGCCAAAAATAAATAAATAAATTTATAATTAAAAAAATAAAGCAAGTTAAATATCTGGGATATATTGGGCTTTCCTGGTGGTGCAAGTGGTTGAGAGTCCGCCTGCCAATGCAGGGGACACGGGTTCGTGCCCCGGTCTGGGAAGGTCCCACATGCCGCGGAGAGGCTGGGCCCGTGAGCCATGGCCGCTGAGCCTGCGCGTCCGAAGCCTGTGCTCCGCTACGGGAGAGGCCACAACAGTGAGAGGCCCACATACCACAAAAAAAAAAAAAAAAAAAAAAATCTGGGATATATTATAAACCCTGGAAGTAGACAGTTGTCTCCAGATAGAAAGCAAGCTATATTAGGCCTCAGTGCCCCAAAGACAAAAAAAAAAAGAACAAAAACTTCATACTTTCTTAGGCATGGCAGGATTTTGCAGAATTTGAATTCCAGGATTCTGACTAATGGCTAAGCCTCTGTATGAAGCCACGAAAGGCCCAGAAACAGAAGCATTACTTTGTGGAACAAGAAAAGGCTTTTAATAATATCAAACAGGCCCAGCTGAAAATCAGGGGACAGCTCTGGGGGTCCTTGTACAGAAGCTAGGAGAAGTTCCTCAGCCTAGGCTATTTTTCCAAACACCTAGATTCCATGGCCCGAGGCTGGCCTGGCTGCCTCCAGGTGGTAACTGCCACTGCTTTATCAGTGGAAGAAGCTGACAAGCTTACCTTTGGACAGCCACTGGAAGTCCAGACCCCTCACCAAGGACAAGGGATTCTGGAGATTAAAGGCCACCATTGGTTAACTGGAGGTTGCCTTACTAAGTACTGGGCTTTACTCCTTGACTCCCCGGAGGTAACCTCAAAACGTGCCACATCCTTATCCCGGCTACCCTGATGCCCACTGAAAGCCCAAAGCTAACACATTCCTGCCTCGAAAACTGTGCCCAGGTTTATGCCTGTAGGCCCGATTTAACAGACCGGGGCCGTAGAAAACCCTGAGGGAGAATGGTTTACTAATGGCAGTAGTTTTGTTAAAGATGGAGTCAGGAGGGCAGATTATGCTATTGTGAGCGCTCATAGTGTTATAGAAGCAAAACCTTTGCTCCCTAACAAGCCCAGAGGGCTGAGCTAATAGCCCTAACTTGAGCCTTAACGTTAGAGAAATAAAACGTATAAATATATACACAGGCTCAAAATACGCCTGCCTTGTTTTACATGCCCATGATATCTGGAAAGAAAGAGGACTTTTAAATGCAAAAAATTCCCCTGTAAAATACGGGGCTGAGATTTTACATCTCACAGAAACGGTTCAAAAACCAAAACAAGGGCTTCCCTGGTGGCGCAGTGGTTGAGAGTCCGCCTGCCGATGCAGGGGACACGGGTTCGTGCCCCGGTCCGGGAAGATCTCACATGCCGCAGAGCGGCTGGGCCCGTGAGCCATGGCCGCTGAGCCTGCGCGTCCAGAGCCTGTGCTCCGCAACGGGAGAGGCCACAACAGTGAGAGGCCCGTCTAGATTCCCTGGCCAAGGTGTTACTTGACAAACAACTGACCCTTGATTATCTACTGGCAGAACAAGGAGGGGTATGTGCAATTGCCAGTACTTCTTGTTGCACATACATCAACACCTCTTCCCAGTTAGAAACCAACGTTCGAGAAAATTCGACAAGCCACCTAGCTTCAGTGGACAATTAATCACCAATCCTTGCTATTCAACATGGGCGGGGAAATTGAAAACTGGTTCTCTAGTTTGTTCTCTTCGATCCCACAGGGTATAAAAAACTTTCTGGCAGGGGGTTTTCATTTTCTCATAATCCTTTTCAGTCATGCTGATTTATGCTATATTTCACCTAGCGCTCCATTGTCTTCGCTACTGTTGTAAACCTGTGACTAAGACTTTTCAGTCCAAGAAGGAGACCAGGGACCACTAGGTCCAGACCTTCCATTCTAAAAATAGAGAATCATGTTAAACTTTAACCCTGAGATTAACAAAAATATACACCCAAGAAGAGTGGCTTCTTGGCAGGGGTGACATCACCTCCCCTGTCTGGTCAACAGTTAAGGAAGCCCTGCCAAAGTTACCCTGGTTCCTTCCCTTTCTAGGCCCTTTAATGGCTACTGGTGTTCTTCTCCTTTTTAGCCCTTGTTTAACCTTTTGGTTAAGTTTGTGTCTTCTAGGCTCCAGCAGTTTGAAGTAAGGCTTGTGATGGTTCAAGAAATTCAACCCATATCAATGCAGAGTGGCCCGGGTCCCTACAGGTGCTTGGAACAGTCAGAGAGGGACTTCTACACCTCTAGGGTAGGCTAGGGTCTGCGGCCCCTGTCCAGCAGGAAGGAGTTTCAGAAGAAGAGATCTTTGGCTCCTTACCCCTTAAGAGTAAGGGTGTAGAGTCTCTCGGGGGGAATGAGACAGGCTGGGACCTGGGACTTTTTGCTGCAGTGCTTACACCTGGACAAATATCTCCTTGAGCAACAAAATACGAAGCAACTATAAGGGACTAAAAATAACTGCATGTGGGCTTCCCTGGTGGCACAGTGGTTGAGAGTCCGCCTGCCGATGCAGGGGACACGGGTTTGTGCCCCGGTCCGGGAAGATCCTACATGCTGCGGAGCGGCTGGGCCCGTGAGCCATGGCTGCTGAGCCTGCGCATCCGGAGCCTGTGCTCCGCAACGGGAGAGGCCACAACAGTGAGAGGACCGCGTACTGCAAAAAGAAAGAAAAAAATAATAATAACTGCATGCATGTGCAGCTGGGGCAAATTATGGACAAAAGATACAAAAAGACAAAAAAGAAAACAAAAAACAACCCAACTGCCACTTCTGAAGAGCTGGGAGCAAAAACAGGGTGTTGGGAGCAAAAGCAGAGTACTGCACATGCCGCCTGCACTCACCACCACCAAACGGGTGGGCAAAACACCTAAGCCACCCCTCCGGCCTGACCCCTGGACACACCCCACCCTCACCCCACATAGAACCAGCTCGCCCCCCATCAGGGAGTGAGCAAGGGAACCTGTTACTAGTTTTCACTGCCCCCTGCTGCAGCAGGGGCCCCAATAAAGCCTTGCCTGAATTTCTTGTCTGGCCTCTAGTCAATTTCTATTGACTAGGGAAGGCTAAGAACCCTGGTTGGTATCAATAATAACAACAGCACTGTTGTTATTGATGATGGTACCAAGGTACTTCCTTGCTTATTCTGCTCTTGAAAGCATACTATCTGCTTCATATGTGTTAACTCGTTCAATAGTCAAATAACCCATGACACAAGTTGTTTATTCTTGTTTATAGAGGAAACTGAGGTTCAGAGAGGCTAAGGAATTTGCTCAAGTTACATGACGTGATACAACACCAAGACTATGAAAAGTTCAGGTATATTGTAATCTAGTGCAACCACTGAAAAAATTATGGAAAGAAGTATATCTAAAAAGCTAACAGATAAATTAAAATGGAACTCTTAAGAACATTTTTAACCCAAAAAGAAGGCAAGAAAGAAGAAAGGAACAAAAAGGGGGGGAGGCACAAACAAAACAAGTAGTATGATGGTAGACCTAAAGTTCAATCATATTAATGAAAGGCAGAAATTGTCTAATGGATTAAAAAAAAGCAAGGCCAAACTATATGTTCTATAAAAATCATGCTTTTAATGTAAAGACAGATGGAAAAGTAAGTGGATGGAAAAAATATTTCACAACTAGTAAACACAAGAAGCTTGGAGGGTACTATTACTATCAGATAAAACAGACTTCAGGACAGAGTATTACTAAAGGGTAATCATAATGGGGTTAATTCGGGGAGACAAACATGTATGTGCCTAGTAACAGAGCTTCCAAATAGACAAAGCAAAAATGGACACATTAAAAAAAAAAATGGACACATTTAAAGAAAGACAATAAAGATGTAGAAAAAAAAAAAAAGACAAGACAAACCCACAAGCATAGTTGAAGATTTTAACATCTTCTCTCAGCAATTGATAGAATTAGACAAAAATTCAATCAAGATATATAAAATATGAACACCACTATTAACCACCTTGATCTCACATTGATAGAACATTTCACCAGGACTTCCCTGGCAGTCCAGTGGTTAACACTCCACACTCCCAGTGTATGGGACATGGGTTTGATCCCTGGTTAGGGAACTAAGATCCCACACACCACACAGCACAGCCAAAAAAACAAAAAAAAATTTT
The DNA here is from genome assembly GCF_059928025.1 of Delphinapterus leucas. Classification (NCBI taxonomy): domain Eukaryota; kingdom Metazoa; phylum Chordata; class Mammalia; order Artiodactyla; family Monodontidae; genus Delphinapterus; species Delphinapterus leucas. Next base: position 48,580,530 of record NC_143148.1, read on the forward strand.
TTTTCACTAATAGCTGTGGAATATACATTCTTTTCAAATGTACATAGCACATTCAACAGAGTAGATGTATGCTGGGCCATACAAGTCTTGTTTAGAAGGATTGAAATCGTACAGAGTGTTGCCTGACCACAATAGAATCAAATTAGAAATCGGTAACAAGATAACTGTAGTATAAGCACCCGACTGCTGAATTTTTTTAAATTGTAATGCAGGTGCCTGGCTTAAGCTTTTGACCACTGAGGCATCCATCTGAAAGACAGGTATCCCAAATAACAGGAGACCCTACCTGTGACCACTGAGTCGATGGGTCACGCCTGGACCATGTGTCCTGACCCAGACAAGTGAAATAGCACCAATGGCACCATGAAAGGGGTAATACAGTGGAGGCGTCGGGTCTCTGTGTCACCACTTGGCTCACCGCTAGGGCTCTTCCTCCCCTGACCCAATGGGATATATCATGGGTCCAATCCCTGGTGCAATGTTGCTAAAAAATTAATAGACCAATATGAACATCCTAAACATCTGGTGCCAGCTTCTGCTAAGAACCCTGCAGAGGTGCACCGGCTCCTTGATAAACTCAGAACCTGCAACAAGCATCCTGTACTGCTGCACACCGGCACGCCAGGCCCTTACGTTCCGCTCCAGAGGCCGAGCAGCTGTTCCCAGAGACCCTGTGAGTACTGCGCTAGGGGAGGCAGACCCCAGCCCAGCGAGGTCTGCTGGGGCACCCTGGAGAGGAGAGCAGCTGCTTACAAAGCGGGCTCACAGGGACGTCATCCACAAACATCCAGCAACAACGCGTAAGATTAAGGTAACAGGAGAGAATCACAAAGTAGAAAGAGAGCAGAAACTATACCTTAACTGAAATTCAAACCTTCCTGAAAGATTTTGGGAGACAGGATCAGGATGGCAGAGGAGTAGGACAGGAAGCTCACCTTCTCCCACAGAAACGTTAAAAATACATCTACAAGTGGAACAGTTCACACAGAACATCTACTGAACACCAACAGAAGACCTCAGACTTCCAAAAGGGCAAGAAAACCTCCACATAACCAGACAAAAGAAAAAGGAGCTGGGATGGGGCCAGCGCCCAAGGGAGGGAGCTGTGAAGGAGGAAAGGTTCCCACCTCCTGGGCAGCTTCCTCACTGCAGGGAGATCAGCCTGGATGGAGGGGGAGCTTTGGAGCCTAGAAGGAGAGTGCAGCAACTGGTTTGCAGAAGGCAAAGTGGAGAATAACCTGCACAGAAGGTCAGCACCACTGCCCTGCGCTCCCCACCCTGAGACCCCCGTCTGTTGGTGCAGGTGGGGGCTGGGTGCTGACGTTTAGGCTTCAGAGGTCAAACCCAGGGAGAGGACTGGGGTTGGCTGCCCAGGGACAGCCTGAAGAGGCTGGACTGTGGCAACTGAGGGTGTACTCAGAAGAAGCCTGGGCCCACCAGAGAGGCAAGGTACCATTACTGGGGGCACATGAGGAGAGGGGCAGGACCACCATAAGAGCTTCTTTCCTGTGAGCCCTCCCACACAACAGGACACTGCCTACAGGAGCTTCGGGAGTGAGTGCAAGTTGATTCCACCATCGTGGGCTGCAGAGGTGGGCACAGGCCACTGCTACAAGACCCCTGATCAGGTACCAAGCACTGCCCCTGCTGTCCCCGGAGTGTGCAGACAGCAGCTGCACATACAAGACCTGTGAGCAGGCAGCAAGGCCTGCCCCCACCATCCTGGGAGTGCGCAAGGGCCGCTGCACCTGCACACCCCATATCAAGAAGATAACAGCCAGCACACACTGAGGAACTAAAAGCAGCCCCTCGATTTCAGAAAAGATGGCAGAGTAGAAGGACTTGAGCTCACCTCCCCTCACGAAAACACTCAAATCACAGCTAACTGCTGAACAACCATCTACAAAAAAGACTGGAACCTACCAAAAAAGATATTTTACATTCAAAGACAAAGAGGAAGCCACAACGAGACAGTAGGAGGGGCACCTTAGCAACATAATCAAATCCCACACCTGCAGGAAGGGTGACCCACAAACTGGAAAATATTTATATCGCAGAGGTTCTCCCACAAGAGTGAGAGTTCTGAGCCCCACAGTAGGCTCCCCAGCCTAAGGTCTGGCATCAGGAGGAGTAACCCCCAGAGCATTTGGCTTTGAAGGCCAGCAGGGCTTGAGTGTAGGAGCTCCACAGGACTAGGGGAAACAGAGACTCCACTCTTAGAGGGAGCACACAAGCTTACACATACACTGGGATCCAGCACAGAAGCCTGGGCTGGACCTACCTAAGAGTCTTGGAGGGTCTCCTGGGGAGGGGGAGGTTGGCTGTGGCTCACAGTGGGGGCAAGGACATTGGTGGCAGAGAGGCCCCAGAGAAAACTGATTGGCGTGAGCTCTTCCAGAGGTCGCCATTTTGGCATCAAGACTTGGCCCTACCCAACAGTCTACAGGCTCCAGTGCTGGAACACCTCTGGCCAAACAACCAGCAGGATAGGAACACAGCCCCACCCATCAGCAGACAGGCTGCCTAAAGCTGTTCTGAGCTCACAGCCACCTCTAAACACACCTCTTGACATGGCCCTGCACATGAGATGGACAAGACCCAGTCCACCCACCAGTGAGCAGGCACCAGTACCTCCCATCAGGAAGCCTGCACAAGCCTCAGGACCAACCTCACCCACCAGGGGGTGGACTCAAGAAACAAGAGGAGCTACAATCCTGCAGTCAGAGGAAAGGAGACCACAAACACAGAAAGTTAGACAAAAGGAGACTGCAGACAAATATATTCCAGACAAAGGAACAAGATAAAAACCCACAAGAACAACTAAATGAAGTGGACATAGGCAACTTACCTGAAAAAGAATTTAGAGTAATGATAGTAAAGATGATGCAAGATCTCAGAAAAAGAATGGAGGCACAAGAAATGTTTAACAAAGAGCTAGAAGATTTAAGGAACACACAAACAGAAGCTAACAGTATAATAACTGGAATGAGAAATACACTAGAAGGAATCAATAGCAGAATAATTGAGGCAGAAGAATGAATAAGTGAGCTGGAAGACAGAATGGTGGAAATCACTGCCATGGAACAGAATAAAGAAAAAAGAACGAAAAGAAATGAGGACAGTCTCAGAGACCTCTGGGACAATATTAAATGCACCAACATTGGCATTATAGGGGTCCCAGAAGGAGAGAGAGACAGAGGGCCTAAGAAAATATTTGAAGAGATTATAGCTGAAAAATTCCCTAACATGAGAAACGAAACATTCACTCGAGTCCAGGAAGTGCAGAGAGTCCCAGGCAGGATAAACCCAAGGAGGAACACATCAAGACACATATGAATCAAACTGACAAAAATTAAAGACAGAGAGAAAATATTAAAGGCAACAAGGAGAAGCAACAAATAACATACAAGGGAATCCCCATAAGGTTATCAGCTGATTTTTCAGCAGAAACTCTGCAGGCCAGAAGGGAGTGGCATGATATATGAAATCATGAAAGGGAAAGGGAAAGTGATGAAAGGGAAAAACCTACAACCAAGAATACTTTACCCAGCAAGGCTCTTGTTCAGATTCGACAGAGAAATCAAAAGCTTTACAGACAGGCAAAAGCTAAGAGAATTCAGCACTACCAGCCCAGCTTTACAACAAATCCTAAAGGAACTTCTCTAGGTCGAAAAGAAAAGCCCACACCTAGAAACCAGAAAATTACAAATGGGAAAGCTCACTGGCAGAGGCAAATATAAAGTAAAGGTAGGAAATCATCCACACTCAAATATGATATTAAAACAAGCAATCATGAAAAGAGGAGAGTACAAATGCAGGATACTGGAGATTAAGAGACCAGCAACTTAAAATAATCTTGTACGTATATAAACTGCTATATAAAAGCTGCACAGGAACCACAAACCAAAAATCTACAATAGATTTCTACAAAAAAGAAAGAGGAATCCAAACACAATACTAAAGATAGACATCAAATCACAAGAGAAGAGAACAAAAGAGGAATGAAAGCAAAAAGACCTTCAAAAACAAATTCAAAACAATTAACAAAATGCCAATAAGAAGATACATATTGATAATTACCTTAAACGTAAATGGATTAAATGCTCCAACCAAAAGACATAGACTGGCTGAATGGATACCAAAACAAGACCTGTATATATGCTGTCTACAAGAGACCCACTTCAGATCTAGGGACACATACAGACTGAAAGTGAGGGGATGGAAAAAAGTATTCCATGCAAATGGAAATCAAAAGAAAGCTGGAGTAGTAATTCTCATATCAGACAAACTAGACTTTAAAATAAAGACTGTCACAAGAGACACAGAAGGACACTACATAATGATCAAGGGATCAATCCAAGAAGAAGATATAACAATTGTAAACATGTATGTACCCAACATAGGAGCTCCTCAGTGTATAAGGCAAATACTAACAACCATAAAAGGAGAAATCAACAGTAACACAGTAATAGTGGGGGACTTTAACACCCCACTTACATCAATGGACAGATCATCCAGACAGAAAATCAACAAGGAAACATAGGCCTTAAATAACACATTAGACCATATGGACTTAATTGATATTTACAGAACATTCCATCCAAAAGCAGCAGAATACACTTTCTTCTCAAGGGCAAATGGAACGTTCTCCAAGATAGATCACATTTTGGGACACAAATCAAGCATTCGTAAATTTAAGAAAATTGAAATAATAGCGAGCACCATTTCCAACCACAATGCTATGAGATTAGAAATCAATTACAGGAAAAAAAAAAACAGTAAAAAACACAAAGACGTGGAGGCGAAACAATGTGTTACTAAACAACCAATGGATCACTGAAGAAATCAAAGAGGAAATCAGAAAATATCTAGAGACAAATGAACGTAAAAACACAATGATCCAAAACCTATAGGATGCAGCAAAAGCAGTTCTAAGAGGGAAGATTATAGCAATACAATCTTACCTCAGGAAACAAGAAAAATCTCACAAAAACAACCTAAACTTACACCTAAATCAACTAGAGAAAGAAGAACAAACAAAACCCAAAGTTACTAGAAGAAAAGAAATCAAAAAGGTCAGAGCAGAAACAAATGAAATAGAGACAAAGAAAATGACAGAAAAGATCAATGAAACTAAAAGCTGGTTCTTTGAAAAGATAAACAAAATTGATAAATCTGTAGTCAGACTCATCAAGATAAAAAGGGAGAGGGCTCAGATCAATAAAATTAGAAATGAAAAAGGAAAACTTACAACGGACACCACAGAAATACAAAGGGTCATAACAGACTACTACAGATAACTATATGCCAATAAAGTGGACAACCTAGAAGAAATGGACAAATTCTTAGAAAGGTACAACCTTCCAACACTGAACCAGGAAGAAATAGAAAATATGAACAGACCAATCACAAGTACTGAAATTGAAATAGTGATTTTAAAACACCCAACAAACAAAAGTCCAGGACCAGATGGCTTCACAGGTGAATTCTATCAAACATTTAGAGAAGAGTTAACATCTATCCTTCTGAAACTCTTCCAAAAAACTGCAGTGAAAGTACACTCCCAAACTCATTCTATGAGGCCACATCACCCTGATACTGAAACCAGACGATACAACAAAAAAAGAAAATTACAGGTCAATATCAATGATGAACATATACACAAAAATCCTCAACAAAATAGTAGCAAACCAAATCCAACAATACACTAAAAGGATAATACACCATGATCAAGTGGGATTTATCCCAAAGATGCAAGAATTCTTCCATATCCACAAATCAATCAGTGTGATACACTAAATTAAAAAATTGAAGAATAAAAACTATATGATGATCTCGAGGTGCAGAAAAAGCTTTTGACAAAATTCAACACCCATTTATGATAAAAACTTTCCAGAAAGTGGGCATAGAGGGAATATACCTCAACATAATAAAGGCCATATGACAAACACACAGCTAACATCATTCTCAATGGTGAAAAACTGAAAGCATTTCCTCTAAGATCAAGAACAAGACAAGATGTCCACTATCACTACTTTTATTCAACATCATTTTGGAAGCCCTAGCCATGGCAATAGGAGAAGAAAAAGAAATAAAAGCAATCCAGGTCTGTTTTTCTGCAGACTTACAAAGAGGTTTATGTGGGCCCACAGTGAGATGGCAGCGGTTTACAGGCCAAGAAACAAAGCCTCAAATGAAACGCCAAGTACTCCTTGGCGTGAGCCCTCCCAGAGTCCGCCATTAGCCCCACCCATCAGCAGTCAAACAGATTAAAGTTTTACTGAGCTCTGCCCACCAGAGCAATAGCCAGCTCTACCCACCACCAGTCCCTCCCATCAGGACACTTACACAAGCCTCTTAGATAGCCTCATCCACCAGAGGGCAGACAGCAGAAGCAAGCAGAACTACAATCCTGCAGCCTGTGGAACAAAAAGCACATTCACAGAAAGACAGACAAGATGAAAAGGCAGAGGGCTATGTACCAGATGAAGGAACAAGATAAAACCCCAGAGAAACAATTAAATGAAGTGAAGATAGGCAACCTTCCAGAAAAAGAATTCAGAGTAATGATAGTGAAGATGATCCAGGACCTCGGAAAAAGAATGGAGGCAAAGTTCGAGAAGATGCAAGAAATGTTTAACAAAGACCTAGAAGAATTAAACAACAAACAAACAGAGATGAATACAATAACTGAAATGAAAACTACACTAGAAGGAATCAATAGCAGAATAACTGAGGCAGAAGAACAGATAAGTGACCTGGAAGACAGAATGGTGGAATCCACTGCTGCGAAACAGAATAAAGAAAAAAGAATGAAAAGAAATGAAGACAGCCTAAGAGACCTCTGGGACAACATTAAACGTAACAGCATTCACATTATAGGAGTCCCAGAAGGAGAAGAGAGAGAGAAAGGACCAGAGAAAATATTTGAAGAGATTATAGTCGAAAACTTCCCTAACATGGGAAAGTAAATAGCCACCCAAGTACAGGAAACACAGAGAGGCCCATACAGGATAAACCCAAGGAGAAACAAGCTGAGACACATAGTAATCAAACTGGCAAAAATTAAAGACAAAGAAAAATTATTGAAAGCAACAAGGGAAAAATGACAAATAACATACAAGGGAACTCCCATAAGGTTAACAGCTGATTTCTCAGCAGAAACTCTACAAGCCAGAAGGGAGTGGCATGATATACGTAAAGTGATGAAAGGGAAGAACCTACAACCAAGATTACTCTACCCGGCAAGGATTTCATTCAGATTAGATTGAGAAATCAAAAGCTTTACAGACAAGCAAAAGCTAAGAGAATTCACCATCACCAAACCAGCTTTACAACAAATGCTAAAGGAACTTCTCTAAGTGGGAAACACAAGAGAAGAAAAGGACCTACAAAAACAAACCCAAAACAATTAAGAAAATAGTCATAGGAATATACATATCGATAATTACCTTCAACGTGAATAGATTAAATGCTCCAACCAAAAGACACAGGCTTGCTGAATGGATACAAAAACAAGACCTATCTATATGCTGTCTACAAGAGACCCACTTCAGACCTAGGGACACATACAGACTGAAAGTGAGGGGATGGAAAAAGATGTTCCATGCAAATGGAAATCAAAACAAAGCTAGAGTAGCAATATTCATATCAGATAAAATAGACTTTAAAATAAAGACTGTTACAAGAGACACAGAAGGACACTACACAATGATCAAGGGATCGATCCAAGAAAAAGATATAACAATTATAAATATATATGCACCCAACATAGGAGCACCTCAATACATAAGGCAACTGCTAACAGCTATGAAAGAGGAAATCAACAGTAACACAATAATAGTGGGGGACTTTAACACCTCACTTACACCAATGGACAGATCATCCAAATTGAAAATAAATAAGGAAACAGAAGCTTTAAATGACACAATACACCAGATATATTTAATTGATATTTATAGGACATTCCACCCAGAACCAGCAGATTACACATTCTTCTCAAGTGCGCATGGAACATTCTCCAGGATAGATTACATCTTGGGTCACAAATCAAGCCACAGTAAATTTAAGAAAACTGAAACCATATCAAGTATCTTTTCTGACCAAAACGCTATGAGATTACAAATGAATTACAGGGAAAAAAACACAAACACATGGAGGCTAAACGTTACTAAATAACCAAGAGATCACTGAAGAAATCAAAGAGGAAATAAAAAAATACCTAGAGACAAATGACAATGAAAACACAATGATCCCAAACTTATGGGATGCAGCAAAAGCAGTTCTAAGAGGGATGTTTATAGCTATACAAGCCTACCTCAAGAAACAAGAAAAATCTCAAATAAACAATCTAACCTTACACCTAAAAGAACTACAGAAAGAAGAACAAACAAAACCAAAGTTAGCAGAAGGAAAGAAATCATAAAAATCAGAGCAGAAATAAATGAAATAGAAACAAAGAAAACAATAGCAAAGATCAATAAAACTAAAAGCTGGTTCTTTGAGAAGATAAACAAAATTGATAAACCATTAGCCAGACTCATCAAGAAAAAGAGGGAGAGGACTCAAATCAATAAAATTAGAAATGAAAAAGGAGAAGTTACAACAGACCCCGCAGAAATACAAAGCATTCTAAAAGACTACTACAAGCAACTCTATGCCAACAAAATGGACAACCTGGAAGAAATGGGCAAACTCTTAGAAAGGTGTAAGCTTCCAAGACTGAACCAGGAAGAAATAGAAGATATGAACAGACCAATCACAAGTAATGAAATTGAAACTGTGATTAAAAATCTTCCAACAAACAAAAGACCAGGATCAGATGGCTTCACAGGTGAATTCTATCAAACATTTAGAGGAGAGCTAACACCTATCCTTTTCAAACTCTTCCAAAAAATGGCAGAGGAAAGAACACTTCCAAACTCATTCTACAAAAGGCCACCATCACCCTGATACCAAAACAAGACAAAGATACGACAAAAAAAGAAAATTACAGACCAATATCACTGATGAATATAGATGCAAAAATCCTCAACAGAATACTAGCAAACAGAATCCAACAACACTTTAAAAGGATCATACATCATGATCAAGTGGGATTTATCCCAGGGATGCAAGGATTCTTCAATATATGCAAATCAATCAATGGGATAAACCATATTAACAAATTGAAGAGTAAAACCATGTGATCATCTCAATAGATGCAGAAAAGCTTTTGACAAAATTCAACACCCATTTATGATAAAAACTCTCCAGAAAGTGGGCATAGAGGGAACCTACCTCAACATAATAAAGGCCATATACGACAAACCCACATCAAACATCATTCTCAATGGTGAAAAACTGAAAGTATTTCCTCTAAGATCAGGAACAAGACAAGGATGTCCACTCTCACCACTATTATTCAACATAGTTTTGGAAGTCCTAGCCACGGCAATCAGAGAAGGAAAAGAAATAAAAGGAATACAAATTGGAAAAGAAGACGTAAAACTGTCACTGTTTGCCGATGACATGATACTATACATAGAAAATCCTAAAGATGCTACCAGAAAATGACTAGAGTTCATCAATGAATCTGATAAAGTTGCAGGATACAAAATGAATACACAGAAGTTTGTTGCATTCCAATACACCACCAACAAAAATCAGAAAAGTTAAGGAAATGATTCCATTTACCATCTCATCAAAAAGAATAAAATACCTAGAAATAAACCTATCTAAGGAGGCAAAAGACCTGTACTCTGAAAACTATAAGATGCTAATGAAAGAAATCAAAGATGACAGAAACAGATGGAGACATAGAACTTGTTCTTGGATTAGAAGAATCAATATTGTCAAATTGACTATATTACACAAAGCAATCTACAGATTCAATGCAATCCCTATCAAATTACCAATGGCATTTTTTACAGAATTAGAACAGAAAATTTTACAATTTGTATGGAAACAAAAGACCCTGAATAGCCAAAGCAATCTTGAGAAAGAAAAACAGAGCTGAAGGAATCAGGCTGCCTGACTTGAGACATTACTACAAAGCTATAGTAATCAAACCAGTATGGTACTGGCACAAAAACAGAAATATAAATCAATGGAACAGGATAGGAACTCCAGAGATAAACCCATGCACCTACGGTCAACTAATCTATGACAAAGGAGGCAAGAATATACAATGGACAAAATACAGGCTCTTCAATAAGTGGCACTGGGAAAGCTGGACAGCTACATGTAAAAGAATGAAATTAGAACACTCCCTAACACCATACACAAAAACAAACTCAAAGTTGATTAAAGACCTAAATGTAAGGCCAGATACTATGAAACTCTTATAGGAAAACATAGGCAGAACACTCTCTGACATAAATCACAGCAATACCTTTTTAGATCCACCTCCTAGAGGAATGAAAATAAAAACAACAATAAACAAATGGGACCTAATTAAACTTAAAACTTTTGCACAGGGATTTCCCTGGTGGTCCAGTGGCTAAGACTTTGCACTCCCAATGCAGGGGGCCCAGGTTCAATCCCTGGTCAGGGAACTAGATCCTACATGCCCCAACTAAGAGTTTGCATGCTGCAACTAAAGATCCTGCATGCCTCAACTAAAGGTTCCGCATGCCACAACTAAAAAGATCCCGCGTGCTGCAACTAAAAAGATCCTGCATGCCGCAACTAAAAAGATCCCACATGCAGCAACAAAGATCTTCCTGTGTGCTGCAACTAAGACCCAGAGCAGCCAAATTAGTTTTTAAAAATTATTATTTATTTTAAAAAAAACAACTTTTGTACAGCAAAGGAAACCATAAACAAAACGAAAAGAGAACCCGCAGAATGGGAGAAAATATTTGCAAATGAAGCAACCAACAAGGGATTAGTCTCCAAAATACATAAACAGCTCATGCAGCTCAACATCAACAAAACAAACAACCCATCAAAAAATGGGTGGAAGATCTAAATAGATATTTCTCCAAAGAAGACATACAGATGGTCAAAAAGCAGATGAAAAGATGCTCAACATCGCTAATTATCAGAGAAATGCAAATCAAAACTACAATGACATATCACCTCACACCAGTCAGGATGGCCATCATTAAAAAATCTACAAACAATAAATGCTAGAGAGGGTGTGGAAACAGGGAACCATCCTACACTGTTGGTGAGAATGTAAATTGGTACAACCATATGGATAACAGTATGGAGGTTCCTTAAAAAACTAAATGTGATCCAGCAGTCCCACTCCTGGGCATTGACAGATGAATGGATAAAGAAGATGTGGTATACATATATACAACGGAACATTACTCAGCCATTAAAAAGAATGAAGTAATGCCATTTGCGTCAACATGGATGGACCTAGAAATTATCATACAGGGACTTCCCTGGTGGTCCAGTGGTAAGACTCTGTGCTCTCAATGCAGGAGGCCCAGGTTCGATCCCTGGTCAAGGAACTAGGTTCCACATGCATGCTGCAACTTAGAAGTCTGCATGCCACAACTAAGAAGACCACATGCCACAATAAACATCCTGTGTGCCACAACTAAGACCCGGTGCAGCCAAAATAAATACATACATATATACGTACATAAATAATTTTTTTTAATTATCATACTAAGTAACCCAAATAATGAAAGATAAATATCATATGAGAGACCTTCAAGATGGCAGAAGAGTAAGATGTGGAGATCACCTTCCTCCGCACAAATACATCAGAAATACATCTACATGTGGAACAACTCCACAGAACACCTACTGAACGCTGGCAGAAGACCTCAGACCTCCCAAAAGGCAAGAAACTCCCCCACGTACCTGGGTAGGGCAAAAGAAAAAAGAAAAAACAGAGACAAAAGAATAGGGACAGGACCTGCACCAGTGGGAGGGAGCTGTGAAGGAGGAAAGGTTTCCATACCCTAGGAAGCCCGTTCACGGGCGGAGACTGCAGGTAGCGGAGGGGGGGAAGCTTCAGAGCCACGGAGGAGAGCACAGCAACAGGGGTGCGGAGGGCAAAGCGGAGAGATGCCCGCACAGAGGATCGGTACTGACCAGCACTCACCAGCCCGAGAGGCTTGTCTGCTCACCTGCCGGGGCAGGCGGGGCTGGGAGCTGAGGCTCGGGCTTCGGAGGTCAGATCCCAGGAAGAGGACCGGCGGCGTGAACACAGCCTAAAGGGGGCTAGTGTGCCACAGCTAGCCAGGAGGGAGTCCGGGAAAAGGTCTGGACCTGCCTAAGAGGCAAGAGACCATTGTCTTGGGGTGCTCGAGGAGAGGGGATTCAGAGCACTGCCTAAATGGGCTCCAGAGACGGGCGAGAGCCGTGGCTATCAGCGTGGACCCCAGAGACCGGCATGAGATGCTAAGGCTGCTGCCGCCGCCACCAAGAAGCCTGTGTGCAAGCACAGGTCACTATACGCACATACCCTCCCGGGAGCCTGTGCAGCCCACCACTGCCAGGGTCCCGTGAGTCAGAGACAACTTCCCCGGGAGAACACACGGCGCGCCTCAGGCTGGTGCAACATCACGCCGGCCTCTGCTGCCGCAGGCTCGCCCCGCATCCACACCCCTCCCTCCCCCCGGCCTGAGTCAGCCAGAGCCCCCTAATCAGCGGCTACTTTAACCCCGTCTTGTCTGAGAGAAGAACAGACGCCCTCAGGAGACCTACACGCAGAGGAGGGGCCGAATCCAAAGCTGAACCCCAGGAGCGGTGCAAACAAAGAAGAGAAAGGGAAATCTCTCCTAGCAGCCTCAGGAGCAGCAGATTAAACCGCCACAATCAACCTGACGTACCCTGCATCTGTGGAATACCTGAATAGACAACAAATCATCCCAAAATTGATATGATGCACTTTGGGAGCAATGATATATATTTTTTTTTTTTTCTCTTTTTGTGAATGTGTATGTGTATGCTTCTTTGTGTGATTTTGTCTGTATAGCTTCACTTTTACCAACTGTCCTAGGGTTCTGTCTGTCCATTCTTTTTTATAGTATATTTTTAAACGCTTGTTATCATTAGTGGATTTGTTTTCTGGTTTGGTTGCTCTCTTCTTTCTTTCTTTTTTTTTTTTTTTTTTGCGGTATGCGGGCCTCTCACTGTTGTGGCCCCTCCCGTTGTGGAGCACAGGCTCCGGACACGCAGGCTCAGCGGCCATGGCTCACGGGCCCAGCTGCTCTGCAGCATGTGGGATCTTCCCAGACCGGGGCACGAACCCGTGTCCCCTGCATCGGCAGGCGGACTCTCAACCACCACGCCACCAGGGAAGCCCCTCTTCTTTCTTTCTATTTTTTTAAATTTTTTAATCACCTTTTAATTTTTAATAATTATTTTTTATGTTTTACTTTAATAACTTTACTTAATTCTTTCTTTCTCTCTTTCTCCCTTTCTCCCTTTCCCTCTTTCTTTTCTCCCTTTTCTTCTGAGCCGTGTGGCTGACAGGCTCTAAGTGCTCTGCCTGGGTGTCAGGCCTGTGCCTCTGAGGTGGGAGAGCCGAATTCAGGACAGTGGTCCACCAGAGATCTCCCAGCTCCACATAATATCAAACAGAAAAAGCTCTCCCAGAGATCTCCATCTCAACGCTAAACCCAGCTCCACTCAAAGACCAGCAAGCTACAGTGTTGGACACCCTATGCCAGAAAACTAGCAAGACAGGAACACAACCCCACTGATTAGCAGACAGCTGCCTAAAATCACAATAAGGTCACAGACACCCCAAAACACACCACCGGACGCAGACCTGCCCAGCAGAAAGACAAGATCCAGCCTCATCCACCAGAACATAGGCACTAGTCCCCTCTACCAGGAAGCCTACACAACCCACTGAACCAACATTAGCCACTGGGGACAGACACCAAAAACAACAACAACTACGAACTTGCAGCTTGTGAAAAGGAGACCCCAAACACAGTAAGTTAAGCAAAATGAGAAGACAGAGAAACACATGGCAGATGAAGGAGCAAGGTAAAAACCCACCAGACCAAACAAACGAAGAGGAAATAGGCAGTCTACCTGAAAAAGAATTCAGAGTAATAATAGTAAAGATGATCCAATCTTGGAAATAGGATGGAGAAAACACAAGAAACGTTTAACAAGTACCTAGAAGAACTAAAGACCAAACAAACAAAGATGAACAATACAATAAATGAAATTAAAAATTCTCTAGAAGGAATCAATAGCAGAATAACAGGCAGAAGAACGGATAAGTGACCTGGAAGATAAAATACTGGAAATAACTACTGCAGATCAGAATAAAGAAAAAAGAATGAAAAGAATTGAGGACAGACTCAGAGACCTCTGGAACAACATTAAATGCACCAACATTCAAATGATAGGGGTCCCAGAAGAAGAAGAGAAAAAGAAAGGGGCTGAGAAAATCTTTGAAGAGATTATAGTTGAAAACATCCCTAATATGGGAAAGGAAATAGTTAATCAAGCCCAGGAAGCACAGCGAGTCCCATACGGGATAAATCCAAGGAGAAACACACCGAGACACATGTTAATCAAACTATCAAAAATACAATGAAAAAATATTAAAAGCAGCAAGCGAAAAACAACAAATAATATATAAGGGAATCCCCATAAAGTTAACAGCTGATCTTTCAGGAAAAACTCTGCAAGCCAGAAGGGAGTGGCAGGACATATTTAAAGTGATGAAAGGGAAAGACCTACAACCAAGATTACTCTACCCAGCAAGGATCTCATTCAGATTCGACAGGGAAATTAAAACCTTTACAGACAAGCAAAAGCTAAGAGAATTCAGCACCACAAAACCAGCTTTACAACAAATGCTAAAGGAACTTCTCTAGGCAGGAAACACAAGAGAAGGAAAAGACCTACAATAACAAACACAAAACAATTAAGAAAATGGTCATAGGAACATACATATCGATAATTACCTTAAGTGTAAATGAATTAAATGCTCCAACCAAAAGACATAGACTGGCTGAATGGATACAAAAATAAGACCCATATATATGTCTAATAGAGACCAACTTCAGACCTAGGGACACATACAGACTGAAAGTGAGGGGATGGAAAAAGATGTTCCATGCAAATGGAAATCAAAAGAAAGCTGGAGTAGCAATTCTCATATCAGACAAATAGACTTTAAAATAAAGACTATTACAAGAGATAAAGAAGGACACTACAGGGCTTCCCTGGTGGCGCAGTGGTTGAGAGTCTGCCTGCCGATGCAGGAGACATGGGTTTGTGCCCTGGTCCGGGAAGATCCCACATGCTGCAGAGAGGCTAGGCCCGTGAGCCATGGCCACTAAGCCTGCAAGTCCAGAACCTGTGCTCCGCAACAGGAGAGGCCACAACAGTAAGAGGCCTGTGTACTGAAAAAAAAAAAAGGACACTACATAATGATCAAGAGATCAATCCAAGAAGAAGATATAACAATTGTAAATATTTATGCACTCAACATTGGAACACCTCAATACATAAGGCAAATGCTAACAGCCATAAAAGAGGAAATTGACAGTAACACAATCATAGTTGGGGACTTTAACACCCCACTTTCATGAATGGACAGATCATCCAAAATGAAAATAAATAAGGAAACACAAGCTTTAAATGATACATTAAACAAGATGGACTTAATTGATATTTATAGAACATTCCATCCGAAAACAACAGAATACACTTTCTTCTCATGGAACATTCTCCAGAATAGATCATATCTTGGATCACAAATCAAGCCTTGATAAATTTAAGAAAATTAAAATCATATAAATTATCTTTTCCGACCACAATGCTATGAGACTAGATATCAATTACAGGAAAAAAATCTGTAAAAAATACAAACACATGGAGGCTAAACAATACACTACTTAATAACCAAGAGATCACTGAAGAAATCAAAGAGGAAATCAAAAAATACCTAGAAACAAATGACAATGAAAACATGATGACCCAAAACCTATCAGATGCAGCAAAAGCAGTTCTAAGAGGGAAGTTTATAGCAATACAGTTCTACCTTAAGGAACAAGAAACATCTCAAATAGACAACCAAACCTTACACTTAAAGCAATGAGAAGAACAAAAAAAACCCCAAAGTTAGCAGAAGGAAAGAAATCATAAAGATCAGATCAGAAATAAATGAAAAAGAAATGAAGGAAACAATAGCAAAGATAAATAAAACTAAAAGCTGGTTCTTTGAGAAGATAAACAAAATTGATAAACCATTAGCCAGACTCATCAAGAAAAAAAGGGAGAAGACTCAAATCAATAGAATTAGAAATGAAAAAGGAGGAGTAACAACTGGCACTGCAGAAATACAAAGGATCCTGAGAGATTACTAAGCAACTATATGCCAATAAAATGGACAACCTGGAAGAAATGGACAAATTCTTAGAAAAGCACAACCTTCCGAGACTGAACCAGGCAGAAACAGAAAATATAAACAGACCAATCACAAGCACTGACACTGAGACTGTGATTAAAAATCTTCCAACAAACAAAACCTCAGGACCAGATGGCTTCACAAGCGAATTAAACATATAGAGAAGAGTTAACACCTATCCTTCTCAAACTCTTCCAAAATATAGCAGAGGGAGGAACACTCCGAAACTCATTCTACAAGGCCACCATCACCCTGATACCAAAACCAGACAAAGATTTCACAAAGAAAGAAAACTACAGGCCAATATCACTGATGAACATAGATGTAAAATTCCTCAATAAAATACTAGCAAACAGAATCCAACAGCACATTAAAAGGATCATACACCATGATCAAGTGGGGTTTATCCCAGGAATGCAAGGATTCTTCAATATATGCAAATCAATAAATGTGATACACCATATTAACAAATTGAACAATAAAAACCATATGATCATCTCAATAGATGCAGAAAAAGCTTTTGACAAAATTCAACACCCATTTATGATAAAAACCCCCCAGAAAGTAGGCATAGAGGGAACTTATCTCAACATAATAAAGGCCATATATGACAAACCCACAGCCAACATCGTTCTCAATGGTGAAAAACTGAAACCATTTCCAGTAAGATCAGGAACAAGACAAGGTTGCCCACTCTCACCACTATTATTCAACACAGTTTTGGAAGTTTTAGCCACAGCAATCAGAGAAGAAAAAGAAATAAAAGGAATCCAAATCGGAAAAGAAGAAGTAAAGCTGTCACTGTTTGCAGATCACATGATACTATATATAGGGAATCCTAAAGATGCTACCAGAAAACTACTAGAGCTAATCAGTGAATTTGGTAAAGTAGCAGGATACAAAATTAATGCACAGAAATCTCTTGCATTCCTAAACACTAATGATGAAAACTCTGAAACAGAAATTAAGGAAACACCCACATTTACCATTGCAACAAAAAGAATAAAATACCTAAAAATAAACCTACCTAAGGAGACAAAAGACCTGTATGCAGAAAACTATAAAACACTGATGAAAGAAATTAAAGATGATACAAACAGATGGAGAGATATACCATGTTCTTGGATTGGAAGAATCAACATTGTGAGAATGACTATACTACCCAAAGCAATCTACAGTTCAATGCAATCCCTATCCAACTACCAATGGCATTTTTCACAGAACTAGAACAAAAAATTTCACAATTTGTATAGAAACACAAAAGATCCCGAATAGCCTAAGCAATCTTGAGAAAGAAAAACGGAGCTGGAGGAATCAGGCTCCCAGACATCAGACTATACTACAAAGCTACAGTAATCAAGACAGTATGGTACTAGCATAAAAACAGAAATATAGACCAATGGAACAGGATAGAAAGCCCAGAGATAAACCCACGCACATATGGTCACCTTATTTTTGATAAAGGAAGCAAGGATATACAATGGAGAAAAGACAGGGCTTCCCTGGTGGCACAGTGGTTGAGAGTCTGCCTGCCGATGCAGGGGATGCAGGTTCGTGCCCTGGTCCGGGAAGATTCCACATGCCGCGGAGCAGCTAGGCCCGTGAGCCATGGCCAAAAAAAAAAAAAAAAACTAAGGAAAGACAGCCTCTTCAATAAGTGGCGCTGGGAAAACTGGACAGATACATGTAAAAGAATGAAATTAGAACACTCCCTAACACCATACTCAAATATAAACTCAAAATGGATTAAAGACCTAAATGTAAGGCCAGACACTATAAAACTCCTAGAGGAAAACATAGGCAGAACACAATGTGACATAAATCACAGCAAGATCCTTTTTGACCCACCTCCTAGAGAAATGGAAATAAAAACAAAAATAAACAAATGGGACCTAATGAAACTTAAAAGCTTTTGCACAGCAAAGGAAACCAATAACAAGACAAAAACCTCAGAATGGGAGAAAATATTTGCAAACGAAGCAACTGACAAAGGATTAATCTCCAAAATATACAAGCAACTCATGCAGCTCAATATCAAAAAAACAAACAACCCAATCCAAAAATGGGCAGAAGACCTAAACAGACATTTCTCCAAAGAAGATATACAGACTGCCAACAAACACATGAAAGAATGCTCAACATCACTAATCATTAGAGAAATGCAAATCAAAACTACAATGAGATATCACCTCACACAGGTCAGAATGGCCATAATCAAAAAATCTGCAAACAATAAATGCTGGAGAGGGTGTGAAGAAAAGGGAACCCTCTTGCACTGTTGGTGGGAATGTAAATTGATAGAGCCACTATGGAGAACAGTATGGAGGTTCCTCAAAAAACTAAAAACAGAACTACCATACGACCCAGCAATCCCAACACTGGGCATATACCCTGAGAAAACCATAATTCAAAAAGAGTCATGTACCACAATGTTCACTGCAGCTCTATTTACAATAGCCAGGAGATGGAAGCAACCTAAGTGTCCATCCACAGACGAATGGATAAAGAAGATGTGGCACATATATACAATGGAATATTCCTCAGCCATAAAAAGAAATGAAATTGAGTTATCTGTAGTGAGGTGGATGGACCTAGAGTCTGTCATACAGAGTGAAGTAAGTCAGAAAGAGAAAAACAAATACCGTATGCTAACACATATATATGGAATCTGAAAAAAAAAAAAGGGTTATCAAGAACCTAGGGGCAGGACAGGAATAAAGACACAGACGTAGAGAACGGACTTGAACACTGGGGAGGGGTAAGGGTAAGCTGGGACGAAGTGAGAGAGTGGCATGGACTTATACATACTACCAAATGCAAAACAGATAGCTTGTGGGAAGCAGTCGCATAGCACAGGGAGATCAGCTCAGTGCTTTGTGACCACCTAGAGGGGTGGGATAGGCAGGGTGGGAGGGAGACACAAGAGGGAGGAGATATGGGGATATATGTACATCTGTATAGCTGATTCACTTTGTTATAAAGCAGAAACTAACACACCATTTTAAAGCAATTATACTCCAATAAAGATGTTAAAATATATATATATGATATCACTTATATGTGGAATCTAAAAAAAATAATAATAATACAAATGAACTTATTTCCAAAACAGAGACTCACAGACATGGAAAACAATCTTATGGTTACCAAAGGGGAAAGGGAGGTGGGGTGGAGGGATAAATTAGGAGGTTGGGATTAACATATACACACTGCTATATATAAAGCAGAGTGCTCGCCTTGGCAACACATATATTAAAATTGGAAGGATACAGAGAAGATTAGCATGCACAAGGAAGACCCACAAATTCGTGAAGTGTTCGATATTTTTGTTCAGAAAACATAATGAAGATGAAGAGTCACCAAACAAGCTCTATATGTTGGTTACCTATGTTCCTGTCACCACTTTGAAAAATCTACAGTTAATGTGGATGAACACTAACTGCTGATTGTCAAATAAAATTATAGAACTGCAAAAAAATAAATAAAATAAAATAAACAACAAGGACCTACTGTATAGCACAGGGAGCTATACTCAACATTTTGTAATAATCTATAAGGGAAGAGAATCTGAAGAAGTACATATATATATATATAATCACTGTGCTGTACAACTGAAACTAACATATTGTATCACTAAATCAACTACACTTTAATATTTTAAAAAACAACAAGAACAACAAAAAAGTCTTAGGAGCTCTGTGCCAGAAATGGGGATGAGGATCAAATATTTATTTATTATAAATCACAGTTTCACAGTTGTCAACCAAGAAATAGTGCAGGAGGCTGCAAATAAGAAACGAGTTTACTGGGCGTCCTAAGAATTCCAATTCAGGAGACACAGAATCAAGCAAAACCAAAAGAGTGTTTCCAGGAAGAGTCACAGCTTACAGAGGCAAAAAGCCACAAAGTTAAAAGTTGCCTGGCAAGAATTGTGATCAACTCTGACACAAGTTGGAAAACATTTGTCCTTAAGGAATCAAGTTATTTTAGGGTAGGGTCCAGTAAGTAGATAGGCTATCATGAGTTATTTTAGGGTAAGGGTCTGATAAGTATCTTGAGTTTCTGGCAGATGTTCTGAATGACTCCATTAGGACAGTAAGTGGTCAAAAGGTCAGATTCCATCCAGGCTGAGATGTGTATAAGCCACATTTCCTTAATGGCCTCCAGGCTCTCTTAGCAATGGCAACTCCATTTTGCTTTTCCTTTCACACAGTCCATCCCTTGGTCTTCAAACATGAATCCTTTATAACAAAACAATCTTAAAAGTCAAAAGATACTGGCACATTACTAGAATCCCATTTAGTTATTAATAAGTATCCAGTCCACCAGGATTTCATATGAAAATGTCTACCACAGTGAGGTGGAAACCGAGGGCAGTCAAGAGTTCGATCCCTTAAACTCTAACTTGCTTAGTAACATCCCATAACCTGCCCTCACCAATCAAGCTTGTCTTAAATGTTCCTGCAAATTGTATACCCTCCAAGCTTCACATAGCTTAGACACATAGCTTATGGTAAGACTCCTTTAACCACCCCCAACAGATAACACCTGTGATACAAGGGTCACTATAGTAATGGTTAGTTTGTTTTTCAGGAACATGGAGTTAGTCTTGCCAAGTTCAAACTGACTGGCACCATGGACCCTCCTGCTGGGCCTGCACAAGTGTCCAATGGATGAGTTTTTGATGTCAGGGCCAAAATCTCCACCCTCAGATCATGCTAACACCACCATTTTCTGAACATGCACCCCTGAAGAAGCATGTAACTCAGATATGCCTGTACAGAGCAGCCAGTACTTCACCTTTTTCCTGCCTCCAATCAGCTGGAAAGTCAGCTGATAGCTTTCTGGGAGTTCCCTTGTACATAACTTGTTGCTTTTCCCTTGCTGCTTTTAAGGTTCTCTGGTTTTTTTCGTTTGTTTTTTTGTAATTTATTTATTTATTATTGGCTGTGTTGGGTCTTCGTTTCTGTGCGAGGGCTTTCTGTAGTCGCGGCGAGTGGGGGCCACTCTTCATCTCAGTGCACAGGCCTCTCACTGTCGTGGCCTCTCTTGTTGCAGAGCACAGGCTCCAGACGCGCAGGCTCAGTAGTTGTGGCGCATGGGCCTAGTTGCTCCGCAGCATGTGGGATCTTCCCAGACCAGGGCTCGAACCCATGTCCCCTGCATTGGCAGGCAGATTCTCAACCACTGCGCCACCAAGGAAGCCCAGATTCTCTGTTTTTAATTTTTGCCATTTTAATTACAGTGTGTCTTGATGTGATTCTCTTTGGGTTGATTCTGTTCGGGACTCTCTGTGCTTCTTGGACCTGAATGTCTGTTTCCTTTCCCAGGTTAGGAAAGTTTTCAGTTACTCTATCTTCAAACACATTCTCAGTCCCTTTCTCTCTCTCTTCTCCTTCTGGGATCTCTATCATGTGAATTTTAGCATGCTTGATGTTGTCCCAAATTCTCTTAAACTGTCCTCACTTCTTTTTATTTTTTCTGTTCAGCTTCAGTGATTTCCATTACTGTCTTCCAGCTCACTGATCTGTTCCTCTGTCATCTAATCTACTTTTGTTCCTTCTAGTGTATTTTTTATTTCAGTTATTGTGTTCTTTAGCTCTGTTTGGTTCTTCTTTATAAATATAAAGGCTCTTTGTTTAACTCTTTGTTAAACTTTTCACTGTTTTCATCCATTCATCTCTCGAGTTCTTTGATCATCTTTATGATCCTTACCTTGAACTTTTTTGTTGTTGTTGTTGGCTGCATTGGGTCTTCATTGCTGCACATGGGCTTTCTCTGGTTGTAGCAAGTGGGGGCTACTCTTCATTGCGGTGCACAAGCTTTTTTTTAGTTCTTCTTCTGGGGTTTTATCCTGTTCCTTTGTTTGGAACATGTTCCTCTTGCCACATCATTTTGCTGTTTTTATTTCTGTGTATCTGGTACATTGGTATTATTTCCTGACCTTGGAGATGTGGCCTTTTGTAGGAGATGTCCTAAGCCTCCCAGCAGCACACTCCCCTCTGGTCACCAGAGTTATGTGCCCTAGGGGTGCCCCTATGTCCATGAGGGCTGCGTGGGTCCTTCTGTTGTGGTGGGTTGACTATGTGGGTGGTCTGCTAGGCGTGGCTGGCCCCTGGTCCAGTTGGTTGCCAGGTCCTCCTTGTGCAGAGGGTGCCAGCCATGTTCCCAGGGCTGGGTCACAGGCAGCTGGCGGTGGAAGCCTGGGGGAGGGGGGTCCCAGGACTACTGCTGGCCCACTGGTGGGCAGAATGGGGTTCTAGGGTGAGTAGCTGTGGGGCTGGGGCTCCCAGGTCCATTGCCAACCTGCTGGCGGTTAGGGTCAGTTCCCGACATGGCTGACTGCAGGTTCCGGGATGTCCCAAAGCTGGACTTGGCCCACTGGTGAGTGGGGCTGGAAACTGGAGTGGCTGGCTGAGGAGTGCAAGGTGTCTCAGAGCTGGTGTTGGCTTGCTGGTGGGCACAGCTGGGGCCCAAGGAGCCCTGGGGCTGGTGTGTTAGTTGGGTCCTGACAAGGCCAGCTGCAGAGCTGCAGTGATCCTGGGGCTGGTGCCCACCCACCAGTGGGTGAAACCAAGTCCTGGGGCCAGTACTAGCCCACCAGCATACAGAGTCAGGTCCTGGGATCTCTGGCTGCAGGGGTCCCAGAGCTGGTGTCGGCCCACTGGTGGGTGGGGCTGAGGCCCAGGGGGTCCTGGGTCTAGCGCTGGATTGCTGGTGGGTGGATCCAGGTCCCAGGGTCTCTGGCTGCAGGCCCCTGGAGGTCCCTGAGTTTGAACCCAATTTTCATCGTATGTGTGAGGAGATTTCCCCCACACCAAACAACTCCATTCTGAGGCCGTCTACCTGGAGATGTAAGCAGCTTTTGTCAGGAAAGAGCTCTTGGCAGTAAAGAGCTCTCTGCAGGAGGCACCTTGTCTTGTCACTTTAGCTAAGCTATATTCTAACTAACCTTAAGCCAGGCACCCCCATGCTCTACTCATCTCCGGCCCAAGCACACCTTTCCTAACTTTGTTTTTTTTTTAATAAATTTATTTATTTTGTTTATTTATTTTTGGCTGCGTTGCATCTTCATTGCTGCACGCGGGATTTATCTAGTTGTGGTGAGTGGGGGATACTCTTCGTTGTGGTGCATTGTGGTGGCTTCTCTTGTTGCAGAGCATGGACTCTAGGCACACAGGTTCAGTAGTTGTGGCACGTGGGCTCAGTAGTTGTGGTGCACAGGCTTAGTTGCTCTGCGGCATGTGGGATCTTCCCGGACCAGGGCTGGAACCCATGTCCTCTGCATTGGCAGGTGGATTCTTAACCACTGTGCTTCCAACTTTCCTAACTTTTTTTTTTTTTTTTTTGCGGTACGCGGGCCTCTCACTGCCGTGGCCTCTCCCGTTGCGGAGCACAGGCTCCGGACGCGCAGGCCCAGCAGCCATGGCTCACGGGCCCAGCCACTCCGCGGCATGCGGGATCCTCCCGGACCGGGGCACGAACCCACATCCCCTACATCGGCAGGTGGACTCTCAACCACTGCGCCACCAGGGAAGCCCCACCAACTTTCCTAACTTTTGATCACACAATACCATGCCTAACCTGTTGGTTCTTTCCATAGATCAAAGAAGTAGAAAGGAAGAATAAGTAATTAACAGATGACCAGATCTCCTCCCTAGCTTCCCCTTCAGTAATCTCTCAAACTGTGTGAACAAGATAGCATCTAAAGAAAGGTCGACAAGCCTGCATGCAGTGGGAGATGGTGACAAGTCTGATCCCCTATTTCAATGAATAACTGAGACCAGTTCCCCTTTTCCCTTTAAAAACTTCCATGGCCGATGCTGGGCGCGGGAGGCGTGGGGCTTGCGGGCCAGGACACAGGCGTGGCTATGGGGCTCACACGGCCGCTCCCTGGCCTTGGCGCACGCGGCCCGCGAGCTCCACACGGGAGACTGGCGGCCCTCGGCGGGGCCGGGGCCGGGCGGGCGTCGGCTGAGCCTGTCGGCCGCGGGGATCGTGAATTCTGTGCCCCACCGTCTGCAGCCCCACCTGTTTCTCATGCGGTTGGACAAGCCCATCGGAATCTGGCTGCGGCACCTGCCATGTACTCGGAGCACTGCTTTGGCAGCCCAACCAGGTTGTTTTCCGGATTGGTACGTGTTATCCCTCTCTGGCACTGGAGCTGTTCTTCTGCGTGAAGCAGGCTGTACTATTAATGACATGTGGGACCAGGACTATGATAAAAAGGTTCCAGGAACAGCGAGTCACCCAATAGCTACTGGAGACATTTCAACTTTTCAATCCTTTGTTTTTCTCGGGGAACAGCTGAACTTGGCACTAGGTGTTCTTCTGTGTCTGAATTACTACAGTATAGCTCTTGGAGCAGCATCCCTACTTCTTGTCATCACCTACCCGCTAATGAAGAGAATTACATACTGGTCTCCATTAGCCTTGGGGTTGACTTTTAATTGGGGAGCATTACTTGGATGGTCTGCTATCAAGGGCTCCTGTGATCCATATGTTTGCCTCCCTCTTTATTTTTCTGGAATTATGTGGACTCATATAAGATACTATCTATGCTCGTCAGGACAAGACAGATGATGCTCTGATCGTGCTGAAGTCCACGGCAGTGCTGTTCTGTGAAGATACCAAGCAGTGGCTCGGTGGCTTCAGTGTGGCAATGCTGGGGGCACTGAGCCTGGTGGGAGCGAACAACGGTCAGACTGTGCCCTACTACACTGCTCCGGCTGCTGCAGCAGGAGCCCATCTGGCTCACCAGATTTACACTCTGGACATGCACAGACCTGAGGAGTGCTGGGATAAATTCACCTCCAACAGAACAATAGGACTAATACTTTTTTTTAGGGATTGTCCTTGGGAATTTGTGGAAAGAAAAGGAGACAGATGAAACAAAGAAAAATACAGATAATAGAATGGAAAATTAGCAAATTGAGTTTATCTGGGGATTTTTAAAATAAACTTTTACAAAACACTCTCAGGTCTTATTACCACATAACTGGATCTGAATAACAGTCTTACAATATGTTAATGAATTACAAACCAGTAGATGAAGTTTTAGAGCATTTTTGCCTGGATTCTAGTTCAAGTATGTACTAGTCGAATTCTTACCCTGTCACAGAAACCGGGAACTCTTCAGGATTTGCCATCGCCTGCAGTACTTTTAAGTTAATGCATGCTTCTCATTATAATTCTCAGTTACAGGAATTACGTGAGTTTGGGCACTTTGGAAAAAACCTAATGTGTGTCTCATCTAAATGAATGTCTCTGTATGAAAATGGACTCTCTTTTTAGGGGAAAGTAAAAGTTGCTACAGAAAGTTTGGGCTTATTGTTCTCTGTGTTGACCTTTACTTACGGCCAAAAGCTGTAATTCAGGAAACCATTCTATTTTTTATATTTTAAGAGAATTTAAATCAGTAAACAAAGATTTTTACCTATTATACCTGTTAAACAAAACAACAAACTTCTATGGCCAAGCATAATCTTCAGAGTTAGATTTGGGACACGAGTCTGCCTTCTCTCCAGGATGCTAGCTTTCTGATTAGGAACATTAGGAAAAGGAACATTTTTCATTTCTCCTAACACTTGCCTCCTGAGTATTGATTTTCAAGCAGTGGCAACTGGACCCGAGTTTGGTAGCAGAGGTAGCCTCAGATTCTGCATTTTAAGGCTTCAGTCCTACCAGACAGCACCCCGACTCATTTCACACTCCAGTCACAGGTCCACGTTGTTACCTGTGCTTCTGACCAACCAGCTATAAATCAGAGGTTCCCACGACCCCCTCCTTGGGTTCAATTAATTTGCTAGAGTGGCTCTCAGAACTCCAGAAACTCATTTTTACTCACTGGATTTATTATATAAGAATATAAGTCAGGTGGAACAGAACAGTAGTCAGTTGAGAGCCCAGAAATAAACCCACACACCTACAGTCAATTAATCTGCAACAAAGGAGGCAAGAATACATAATGGAGAAAAGACAGTCTCTTCAGCAAGTGGTGTTGGAAAAGCTGGACAGCCACATGTAAATCAATGAAGTTAGAACACTCTCTCACATCGTACACAAAAATAAACTCGAAATGGCTTAAAGACTTAAATGTAAGACTGGATACTATAAAACTTCTAGAAAAGAACATAGGCAAAACATTTTCTGACATAAATTGTAGCAACGTTTTCTTAGGTCAGTCTCTCAAGGCAATAGAAATAAAAGCAAAAATAAACAAATGGAACCTAGTTAAACTTACAAGCTTTTGTACAGCAAAGGAAACTATAAACAAAATGAAAAGACAACCCACAGAATGGGAGAAAATATTTACAAATGATGCGATCGACAAGGGCTTAATTTCCAAAATATACAAACAGCTCATACAGTTCATACAGCTCAATATCAAAAACAAACAACCCAATCAAAAAATGGACAGAAGACCTAAATAGACATTTCTCCAAAGGAGACTTACATATAGCCAACAGACACATGAAAAGATGCTCAACATCACTAATTATTAGAGAAATGCAAATCAAAACTACAATGAGGGGCTTCCCTGGTGGCGCAGTGGTTGAGAGTCCACCTGCCGATGCAGGGGACATGGGTTCAGTCCCTGGTCCAGGAGGATCCCACATGCCGCGGAGCAACTAAGCCCGTGAGCCACAACTACTAAGCATGCGCTCTAGAGCCCGTAAGCCACAACTACTGAGCCCGTGTGCCACAACTATTGAAGCCCACATGCCTAGAGCCCGTGCTCCACAACAGGAGAGGCCACGGCAGTGAGAAGCCCGTCCACCACAACAAGGAGTGGCCACCGCTCGCCACAACTAGAGGAAGCCCACGCCTAGCAACAAAGACCCAACTAAGCCAAAAATAAATAAATAAATTTATAAAAAACAAAAAAAAACTACAATGAGGTACCACCTCACGTGGGTCAGAATGGCTATCATCAAAAAGTCTACAAATAACAAATGCTGGAGAGGATGTAGAGAAAAGGGAACCCTCCTACACTGTTGGTGGGAATGTAAATTGGTACAGCCACTATGGAGAACAGTATGGAGGTTCCTCAAAAAACTAAAACTATAGTTGCCATATGATCCAGCAACCCCACTCCTGGGCATATATCCAGAGAGAACCATACTTCAAAAAGATACATGCACCCCAATGTTCATTGCAGCACTATTTACGATAGCCAAGACATGGAAACAACCTAAATGTCCATTGACAGATGAACGGATAAAGAAGTGTGGTACATATATACAATGGAATATTACTCAGCCATAAAAAAGAATGAAATAATGCCATTTGCAGCAATGTAGATGGACCTAGAGATTACTTTCTGAAGTCAGTCAGAAAGAGAAAGACAAATACCAGATGATATCACTTATACGTGAAATCTAAAATATGACACAAATGAACTTATCTACTAAACAGAAGCCGAATCACAGACACAGAGAACAGACTCGTGGTTGCCAAGGCGGTGGGGGGAGGGATGGACTGGGAGTTTGGGATTAGCAGATGCAAACTATTATATAGAGAATACATAAATAAGTTCCTACTGCATAGCACAGGGAACTATATTCAATATCTTGTGATAAACCATAATGAAAAAGAATATGAACAAGAATTTGTGTATATATATATATACATATGTATAACAGAATCACTTGGCTATACAGTAGAAATAAACACATCATTGTAAATCAACTATACTTTAATAAAATAAATTTTTTTAAAAAAGAATATAACTCAGAGGACTTCTCTGGTGGCACAGTGGTTAAGAATCCGCCTGCCGGGCTTCCCTGGCAGTGCAGTGGTTAAGAATCCGTCTGCCAATGCAGGGGACATAGGTTCGAGCCCTGGTCCAGGTAGATCCCACATGCCGCGGAGCAACTAAGCCCGTGTGCCACAACTACTGAGCCTGCACGCCACAACTACTGAAGCCCACGCACCTAGAGCCCGTGCTCCACAACAAGAGAAGCCACCACAATGAGAAACCTGAGCACTGCAATGAAGAGTAGCCCCTGCTCACCGCAACTAGAGAAAGCCCACATGCAGCAATGAAGACCCAATGCAGCCAAAAATAAATAAATAAATAAATAAATAAATAAATGAGTGAATGAATGAATATAACTCAGGAACAGCCAGATGGAAGAGATGCACAGGGCAAGGTATGGGGAAGGGCACAGAGTATACACGCTCTTTCCAGGTGTACCACTCCCCCTGGATCTCCACGTGTTCACCAGCCCAGAAGCTCTCCAAACCCCGTCCTTTTGGGGTTTTATGGCTGCTTCATGGTTGATTCAACCTCCCTGGAGGTCAGATCCCTCTAATCACATGATTG
Organism: Delphinapterus leucas; assembly: GCF_059928025.1. Classification (NCBI taxonomy): domain Eukaryota; kingdom Metazoa; phylum Chordata; class Mammalia; order Artiodactyla; family Monodontidae; genus Delphinapterus; species Delphinapterus leucas. The sequence goes on from NC_143148.1 coordinate 48,609,185, forward strand.
GCTTCTCCAGCAACCAGCTCCCAACCTTAGGTGAGTTCCAAAAGTCACCTCATTAACATAAAAAAGACACCTTTATGACTCTCATCACTTCAGAAATTCTAAGAGTCTTAGGAGCTCTGTGCTAGAAATCGGGATGAAGAGCAAATATTTGTTTCTTATTATCAGTCACAATATCACAAATGGGTTTATTATTTCCATGGCCATAGTGACCCAAATGACCCCTTCATTTCCAACCCTGAAGAGTCCCACTTTGACCCTGAGTCCAGAGAATTCTTTTCACAATGAGAGACTGTCACCACTCAACCATGAAAAGCCCCTATACTTCAAACTCCCAGTTTCCCCCAATGGATTTTGGTTTATAACAGCCCCTCCCAACTTCCCCTTCTCTAGGAAAGAGGTTCCTCTCCTTTGTTTTACTGGACTTCCATGTGGTTTGCACTAGGTGCATGTCCCAGATCGCAATTCTTTGCTGTTCTCGAATAAACAAATTTTGCTAGGCTGTTTTACTGGTTTAGGTTACAGACTCATGGCCCTCTACTCCAGTTGCCCTGGAAGGGTCTCCCTTGAACAAATTTCCCTCAACAAAAAAGATTCCCCACTCCCTCTTCAACAAACCCCCAACTTAGACAATAAGTTGCCTCTTATGGGAATACTTATGGGACTACTTAGGGAAGCCTTATGGGAATACTTAGGCAAGCCTCTACTGGGAGTTCCAAAAACTCAGGGGTCCTGGCCACTTGACCTCTGGGTAGCCAGTCTCAACTCCAGGCCCTGAAACCTGAATTCTCCAGCTACAGCCTCCCTCTGCTGTCCACCTTCCTGCCACACAGACACCTCCTGACCCCGAGCCTGTCCCCGATGCTCCCTCTGCCTGCTTCCCTAACCTCCAGGGCTGGCAGCCACCTAAGCCCCTACCCTAGAAAACTGGCAGCTCCCTGAGGCTTGTCCCACCTCCTGAGGACAATCATCCTTATACCACTCTGGTGGTCCATTTGGGACAATAAAAATTTAGTCCTTTTTGGCCCTATTAGGCTCTGGGGCCCAAGTCACTGTCATTCGAGGCAATTCCTCTAAATTCCCTAAAAGGAAGTCCGTTGCCTATAAATCAATCAAAGGTGTAAAAACCCATTCGGATGTAACTATTGGGACCATTCATCTCAAACAGCTGGCTACCTCTGGTGGTGCCCCCCTGGTTTTTTCTTTTCCTATTGCAGGCATGGTCCATTGACACAACACCATGCCCCATGGACTAAGCCCAAGCTCTTGGCTTCGCTGGTAGGACTCGCCAATTGGGCACCGGTGACTCTTTCTCCGGGTCAAGATGGTAAACATTCTCCAATACTGATGTAAACAGGGCACTGAAGGCCCATGTCCTATGATTAAAGATATGCTTGAGGGACTTCCCTGGTGGTCCAGTGGCTAAGACTCCGAGCTCCCAATGCAGGGGGTCTGGGTTCGATCCCTGGTCAGGGAACTAGATCCCACATGCAGCAACTAAGAATTAGCATGCTGCAACTAAAGATCCCGCACATTGCAGTGAAGATCCTGCATGCCTCAACTAAGACCCGACACAGCCAAATAAACAAATATTTTAAAATAAATACATAGGACATCGCTGGTGGCGCAGTGGTTAAGAATCCACCTGCCAATGCAGGCCACACGGGTTCGATCCCTGGTCCGAGAAGATCCCACGTGCCGCGGAGCAACTAAGCCCGTGTGCCACAACTGAGCCTGCATGCCACAACTACTGAAGTCCACACGCCTAGAGCCCGTGCTCTGCAACAAGAGAAGCCACCGCAATGAGAAGTCCACGCACCGCAACGAAGAGACCCCGCTCGCCGCAACTAGAGAAAGCCCGCGTGCAGCAACGAAGACCCAACGCAGCCAAAACTAAAAATAAATTTTAAATAAATACATACATAAAATAAAGATATGCTTCAGCTGAGAGTCATTAGGGCCACAGTCTCCTTTGCAATAGCCCCATGTGGCTGGTACTTAAGCCAGCCACTAATGATGGCGCCTCACCCTTGACACTGGAAACGTCAATGCTCAGGTTCAGGTTCTCCCCGCTTAAGGCTTCAACTCCTAATATCATAGAACTCATTGAGGACATACAACGGGTCCAGGAAGCATCCTCAGTAGTCGTTAACCTACTCACCAGTTCTATTCTGTTCCCATTATGGAGGATGGGGACATGTTCCTTGGGGAGACCCACCACTCCCTCGGGCAGGTTGATTTCCTTGGCCGCTGCCCCCTCCTGTCAACACACTCTTCGCTGCTGACACGCAGGACCCCTCTGCTCGACCCCCGCCCAGGGTTCCTCCTCAAACAGGCCTTTCCTGACTACATTTGTCTTGTGCCCTTTGCATCACTAGACATTACTGACTCTGACCCGGGCACCCACTTTGCTGGCCTCACCAAGCACGAGAACAGCATATTTTCTTTCTTTTTTGGCCGTGCTGAGCCATGCCGAACAGCTTTGCAGATCTTAGTTCCCCGACCAGGGATTGAATCCGGGCCAGCAGTGAAGCACCGAGCCCTAACCACTGGACTGCCAGGGAATTCCCAGAATGGCCTCCTTAAAGAGCCTCTCCTTACAAGCAAGTGGTCCCTGAAATGGATGAAGCTAGGGCCCCATCTTGCTTGATTCTCACCCCCGGGGCCTTCTTATCCCACATAACAATTACTATCCACCCCCCACCCCGAAGTTCCACTTTCAGTCATCTCCGGCAATCCTCAAGCTTTCACCCTCCAAGACAGGGTGCTTTTTATTCTGTCCTCTGACTCTACTCCCCCCTTCCACTAGGGTTTTTCCATCATTTCATCATTTGCTTCACGCTGGTGACCTGATTGAGGGCAGGTAGTCCCATGTGACCCCTCATCAGTGCGTGTCCCCCAGGCCAGAAGCCCAGCAAGTTAGTGCGAAATCATTTCTTCTAAAGCCCTGACAAAGGAGGGGTCACCACCATGCTGGTCGCTCTCCCTGTTTATAGAGGCTGCAAGGGCTGGCAGATGAAAAGAGATCTCCTGCTAATTCACAGGAAGTAGAACTCATTGCCTGCGGACCAACCCCTGACACAGTTTTGGGTGTCTGAAAGAGGGAAAGAAACTCTCTGCTCGGTAGATTTGAGCCCAACTTGGAGACGAGAATATGGTGAGAAAGCTACACGTCACGGCTGTACCCCCATGCTAGACACCCTAACCCACAACCCACAGCTTTCTCCCCAAGCATCACCACTCAGCCGTTCATCAATATACAAATAGCTCAGCCACGGAACCTCCACCCCGCCCGCCCAAGCTCATCAAGCATCAGTGGCTGTGACTATTCTTATGACTTTGCACTGGCCCGGGTGATGGGGTTACTGGTAGACCCCTCGGGCCAACCATCGTGCAGAGCAATTGCACCACCTGGTGGAGAAGCAGGGAGTGTTGGAGAGCCCTACTGAGAAGGGCTCAGGCCACTACGCCACCCAGCCTGGGGCAAGGGATGGAATCCCTTTATAGGCAACTGGTCCTCTGGAAGCAGTGTCTGAATGACACTCGCCTCCGGTTTCCTATGCATGGAACATTGCTACCAGCTGGCCCTGCTATTGCCTGTACATAAAACCCCTCTGGTTATGGGAACTGTGATCTCATGGTCTCTCCTTTGCCCTCAAGGATCGGTCCGAGGAAATAGCATTCCTAAGATCCTCTCTAGCCTGGAATATAAATGTGCGCAGGATCTTCACGTGCTTTGGATGAGCTCCTTGGGAGATGAAAGGGCAGCTGCCTATGCCATGGCCGAATGTGCCCCTGAAGACCCCGGGGAGCCCTTCACAGTTAGGTTCACTAGGGAGCAGTAGCAGATAGGCAGCTCAGTCCTCAGGGAAACCTCCGAGTCACATCAGGGTAGCCTACGACCAGCCCATGACCAGTACCCCAACTGACAGCCACATGGGAGGGTCGCCGGGGTGACTGCCTCTCCACAGCACCTCACCTCTGAGATGGACTCATCGCTGGAGAGGATACCATCTCAGACGACACGGCCCCAGCCCAAGTTTGCCACTGGAGACGCCTATACCTCTTGCACCAGAGATGACACCCCAGGGACACACCACCACGTCAGAGACCTCACCACTTCACTTGCCCAGATGTTGAAATATTACCCAAATCTTCGAACAGATTCCCAGAGTCCCCGAGATCACTCACCTATTTTCGTGGCTGGACGCTTTAAGTTTGCGACAATAGCTACGAACAACATCGCAGATTGTATGTTATTATAGGATTTGTACATTTAGGATTTAGAGGTGTACTTCGTAGGTTACAATGTGCCCTCCCCCTGACTTCTAACTTATCTGCTACCCAGGCTGTTAATGTCCTTTTACCACTGACTCTGATGCCTCAGCATCACAGGGTGGATTGTAGTGTAAGTGCCAGACAGTGAGGTGTTTTGTTTTGTTTTAATCTTTTGGCCGCACTGTGAGGCATGTGGGATCTTAGTTCCCCGACCGGGGATCGAACTCAAGCCCCCTGTGTTGGCAGCGTGGAGTCTTAACCACGGGACTGCCAGGGAAGTCCCTGTTTGGTTGGGTTTTTTTAATTTTAAAGCAAGTGCCTGATAAACTCTTGATTGCTGAGATATCCACTTCAAAGACAACTACATCACATAAACACGTTGCCAGTCGCACGACGAGGTAAAGAGTCAGCCCACCCCCACGTGATGCTGCCGCAGCTGGGCTGGAGACCCGCTGCGGGAACCTCGCTCGTGATGAGCAGCACTGCTTTGTGGCGTAAGCAGAGGAACGGCTCCTGCCTCATAAAGCCCACAGTCCAGTCTAGTCAACAGGTGAATCCAGTGGAGCACAATTAGTTTCTAGCAGAGGGGAATACAAGGCTTGTGAGACCTCAGAGGAGGAAGCATCAAACTCTGGTTGAGGCAAAGGAGGCCTGAGACAAGTTGGAGGTGCCGCAGAATGCCGAATTGTTTACTGGCCACTTAGCCTGCTGGTCACCCGTCCTTGATTTCTTTCGATCACACAGATTGAGCAGGACCCCCGGTAGCAGTCCATCTATTCTGCCCCAGTGCTTCCAGGCCCTCTTAACCAATTCCATCACTCTGTGGGCCAGGACCCAGCTGCGCGTCCCGCCCTGCCACCATCACGGTAACTGCATCCTCCTGGCAGCTTCTTGTAGCAGCGTCTCCTACCGCCCAGGCTGGCCTAAAGAGGGCACGGGGGGGGGGGGGCGGTGAACTTCTCAGCCAGCCTGGTGCCCCTCCCCCCAGCACATTCCTTCCTACTCTGGTGCGCCTTCCGGGCCTTCCCGTGGAAGGCAGCCACTGGGCATCCTGCTTTACACAGCACGGCCACCCTACCACGCCCGCTTCTCTCAGCCTTAAATCCCTTCTTCCACCGTCTGACTTGGTCATTCTGGCATGCGGCCCTCATTTAGTGGGGTCCAGGGCTGGTTTCTGGCTTCTAGGAGCCATCCAGGCAGCAAGTGGGCAACCATCCCTGGGGGACCCGGCTAGGGTGTTAAATCCTGTGTCCTGGGAGAGGGCTCCCAAATCAGTACTCTCTCCCTTATCTGATTTTATGTTCTGACCCCACTTGATCCAGGGCTCACCTGGCCTTGCTGGCGAGGTCCTGCAGCTCCCTTGGGACACGGTTTCTTTCCTCTCTTATCAGGCCCAGCACACCTCCAGGAGTGGAGGTGGGGCCTGTGCTGAGGAGCCTGCGGTCCTGCAGGGCCCTGACCCTGGCCTGGCAGACCCGCCTAGCTTGAACGTTTAAGCTGCTCTACGACTACACCCTGGACCCTGGGCTCAGCTTTCTCACCAGGGAGCCGCGGAGGCTGGGCAGCTCTTTCTGCGCTCCCAGGGAGGCTCTCTGGCCTTCACGCCTAGCTTTTAATTGGCTATGAATCACTCAAGGCTTTTCCTTTCCTTTTTCTGAAGGCTGAATTGCGCTTAGCAACAGCTACGCCGTTTCACCAGCCTTACAGTTTCTCCCTCCACCCCCCCGTATTTCACCAACTCCTGACATATGGGAAAACCCACTAGTGAATCCTCTCCCACCAGACTACCATCCCAGTTTGTCAGGGGTGGAAGTCTGAACAATTTCATCGTTACCTTGTGCCGCGGGCGGTGCCGCCCCTACCAAGGGGGAAGGTGTCCTCACGGCCACAGCCGGCAGAGAGCGGTCCAACTCCAGAATCCCGTCCTAGCGCCTGCTTTCTGGAGTCCACCCACTCCTGGTACCAAGAGTCACAATTCGAGCTTCCGGGGAGCAGACTCTGAGATGAAGGTCAGCACCAGGAAGTGTATCAGGGAGTGCTTCCAGGATCAACACCTGGGAAGGGAAGGGATGGGCCTTTAAAACCCAGCTGACCAATCAGGGATGTGGGCCGCCCAGAAAGGCAGCATGACCTCGGTCAGGAAGATTCTCTGCAGCTGAGGAAGTTGCCAGAGAGGGCTGACGGCTGAGGGCTGTCTGTGGGCAACACTCCCTGCAGCTGGGCTGTGGGTCAGCGCTGGGGGGCGTCTGCGCAGCTCATCACCGTGTCCGCTAGCTGTGGGTACAGATGTCGGCTGATAAGTGACTGGTGAACGATGTGACACTCTCCAGATGTGAACGATGACCATCCTCTTCTGATCGGTCCAGACATGTCAGTTAAATAGGAAGCTAGGTGATCTGTGGACAGAGAAGGTTGGCCATATGCCCTAATTGTGCCTAAGGAAGAACAGGAACACTGGATGGGCCAAGTGAAGTAAGTCAGAAAGAGAAAGACAAATGCCATATGCTATCACTTATATGTGGAATCTAAAATATGACACAAATGAACCTATCTATGACACAGAAACAGAATCACAGACATAGAGAATAGACTGGTGGTTGCCAAGGGGGAGGTGGGTAGGAGAGGGATGGAGTGAGAGGTTAGGGTTAGCAGGTTCAAACTATTATATATAGGATGGATAAACAACAAGGTCCTACTGTAGAGCACAGGGAACTATATTCAATATCCTGTGATAAACCATAATGGAAAATAATATGAAAAAGAATATATATATATGTATAACTGAATCACTTTGCTGTACAGCAGAAATTAACACAACCTTGTAAATCAACTATACTTCAATTTAAAAAATTTAAAATAAACAAATAGTAAAAAAAAAAAAGAATACTGTATGGGGCAGCCTCAGCAGGGCCCATTAAGCACACCCTGCCCTACAGAGGGTCTGTTTGCAAACGGAGACAGACTCCCAATTAATCATGGAATTTTTTAACTATACTTTTCAGTGTAACGCCTAATTGGAAACCACTTGGGTATGCAAATCTACTTTTTCAACTGCAATATTTTATGAAATTTAAATATAGATCAAGTATTCCTGATGAAAATTTAGCATCCTAATTGAGATGTGCAGTAAGTGCAAGTTACACACTGGACTTCAAATACCTAGTATGAGAAAAAGAATGTAAAATATACCATTAATAATTTTAAAACATGTTGAAATGATAATAATTGGATATACTGAGTTAAATAAAATATATACATAAAATTAATTCACCTATTTCTTTTAATTTTGTTTTTAGAAAGGCTATGAGATCATCTAAAATCACCCATTGGGCTCACATTACATTTCTAAGTCAGAAGCCAGGCACAGACTTGCAGTTTTCACACGGGCCACGAGGTGGCGATCTTATCCCGAGATTGCGGTTTTCAGACTCCAGGGGGAGGGTTGGCAAAATGGTTGGCAGAGGTGAAGGCAGGTCTTGCTAGTGAGTGAAAAAGTAACTTAACCAGGCTTGTGTTCGCTACTGCATTTTTATACGCATCACATCCCACATTCATTTGCATGTAAATGGTTTTGATGTAGATATAAAATGCTTGTACTTTCTTCTCCAAGTTTGAGCGGTTCCCCCACCCCAAACCTCCAGTGTTCCTTAAAACACTGGGCTTTAAATAATATTTTAAACACTTTACTTTGTGACCCCACTCCTCTGCCCAATGCTTCTCTCTCATTTTTCTTTTCTCCCTTTCACATGTTCATTCTCCAAATCAGGTTCCGCTATCTGGGGGCTTTCTTCCGTGTCCTTAGTAATTAAAAGGTATGTGTAACCTTAATTTCAACATATTATGACCCACTATCAGAACACCTAAAATTCCACCAGGAAGGGAAAGATATTAGGAAGAATACTGAAAGGGAAATGCAGCAGGGAGGCCAACGCCATTCCTTCCCAGATGCCCGGTGAGTGTGGACTACCAGCTGCCTTCCCAAAGACTAGCCTTGTAGAAACTCCAGGGGGAAAGAAACATCAAGATGTGGGACCTGGGAGAGGATGATGTGAACCGGGGTTGTGCATGACCGACGTGTGGTGCCGTGACTGATGGTGGAGGCTATAGGTCTGACTGCGGGAGGATAAAATGGGAAATGAACTGTTGTAATTCTGTCTGCTTCTCCCCTAAACCCAGTGCTTTGGGGGCAATAGATGCCTGCTCCAGGCCCATCTATGACAGAGAGTACAGGAATCCTCGGGATAAACGGGTCTTACAGAAATGTGCAGTGAAGAACCAAGGAGGATAGAAAGACCATCTCCACAGTCCCACCCTGCCTTCCCAATGCCCATCTCCGGGGACTGCACAGCCTGGCCGAGACTCCTGCCTTCCAGAAAGCTCCATGGGCCAAGCTGCCTCCAGCAATTAGTCCCTGGGCTCTACCCCAGGATGGAGTCCTGAGCAGGGAGGATGAGATACAAAGACTCAGCTTCCTGAGAGGGGGGTTGCTGGGGTACTGGCGGCCTGGAAAGGGAGCAGTAACACCTCCCCTTAGTGGGTGACAGGGACCACTGCAGCCCCACGTCGCCCAGGCCACACAGAGAGACATGTGCAGACAGATGCTTTTACTGGGGGCTCTCAGGGTTGGGATGGCAGGAGCCCTGGGCTCAGTTGGCGGCCAGGATCTGCTGTACCCAGGGGATGAGTGCAGTAACACGGGCATACACAGCAGGTGTTGATGTGGAACAAGTGCCGCTGCCCCAGGACACGATGCCCACCAGGGTCCAGGCTCCATCCTTCTGGCAGACCAGGGGGCCACCAGAGTCGCCCTGCAGGAGGAGATAGGACTTGTGTTCAAGCCTGAAAGGGAGTACCAGGGCCCTGGTGTGCCCTGACCTGGCAAGTCCAGGGGTGCAGACAAAGCACAAGTGGGGGCCCAGTGGTTGTGCACAAGAGACTCAGATCTGCTCAGATGGCAGCCCCAGCCCTGCCACCTACTCCTGGACGGCCTGGGGCAGGTGGCTTATCCTCTCAGCCTCCCCATCAGCTGTAAAACAGGCTGAAGCGTCCAGCTCGTGGGGTTGGTGTGAGATTAAATACGCCTGGGAAGCCCCACACCACACCTGGCCAGAGCCGGCCCTCACCAGGGGCATCTGGTCCAGCCCTTCACTGGGGCACTGGGCAGGGCATGAAGTTAGACAGGTCATGGCAGAGAGGAGTGGGCCTCCCGGCCTGGCCAGGGGAGGCACGGGCAGTGAGGGCGGGCAGGGTGGTGGAGCCAGGCCGTACCATGCAGGAGGAGACGCCGCTGGCGCCCGCACAGATCATCACGTCGGTGATCTTGCTGCCCCAGTACTTCCTGCAGTCGGCGTTGGACACGATGGGCAGGGTCGCCTGCTGCAGCTTGTCGGGGGTCTTGAGAGCTGGAAGGACAGAGGGCGTGGGGTCAGGGCCCCTCATGCCACCAGCCCGCCCCTGGGGAGAAGAGACCAGGGGCCGCCTGAGCCCCGCCCTCCCCCTGCAAGGTCCCAGTCTTCCTCCGTCGCGATGATCGTGGACACCGAGCTTCAAAGCTTCCCTGACACCTTCAGGGAGTCTGGGACGCGGCTCCTCTGCGATTCCACACCAGGCAGCGGGGACTGTGCTTCCAGCAGCTGTTGCAACAGGTCCTGCCTCGGAGCCCCGTGCGCCCTGGGCCCTGGCGGCCACTGTGTGTGGGTGGAGGGGCCGTCCTTCCCCCCCAGGGAAGGGGATGCACGTCCTTCTGACCGGGGACACCGGAGGGGACCCCCGAGGGAGCACCTCCCTCCTGCTGCCCTTTCCCGGCTGCTTCTGTCCTGTTACGGGACCAGCCGGGGGCCGTGGCCGGGGCAGAAGAACTCAGGACACTGAGGAAGAACCTGTGGAGGGGGCAGCGCTGGGGGTGGGGGGGGGGCTGGGGGCACCTGGGCGCTCAGGCCCGAACCCGACCAGGACACTGGACTCCGGGCCCAGACTTCAGGGGCGCTGGACGCACCAACCTCCTCAGTCTGAAGGGAAATCCGGGCTGTCCCTCTCCTTGCAGGTGAGAGGGGGCAAGACTTGCTGGTACTTAGGTGTTTCTTCAGAAACTGTTTACGTATATATTATTAACCCTCATTTTTATTCATGTCTGGTAGTCTTTTAATTAAGAGCGTTTTAAATAAAGAAATGGAAAGATTGATGACTGTATAGGAATTTAGACTAAAACATTTTTAAAAGAGCCATATGTGTCCCACCTGGAGACTCCTGCGGCTCAGGCCGCCCCTACCCCGGACACGCCTCGTGGATGGAAAGGCCACGGCCCGCTCACCGTTGTGCTTGGTCTTGCCCCAGCCTGTGGTGGCGCACAGCGTCCCGGCGGGGAAGTCGTTGTTGGCGCTGGGCAGGCACACGGCGGACACGGTCTCGGAGAAGCACGCGGGCGTGGCCAGCTTCAGCAGGGTGATGTCGTTACGGACGGTGAGCATGCTGAACTTGGGGTTCTTGAAAACCTGCGGGTGGGGCCCAGAAAGGCGAGGTGAGGCCCTGGGTTAAGTCGGGGATCTGCAGGTTTCAAGGAGACCAGCTCCTTTCCTGGCGATCCATTCAGCAGAAACAGACCCATTGGAGCCCGGAATGAGAATCCTGAGACCGGCCTCATCCACGCTTGGCTCCTGTCTCTCAAGCGGCCGAAGGGTCTTCGTCCCCCTGCCCCTGCCTGCAGCCCCGCGGCTGATCCCGGGCCGGCCCAGCAGGGCCTGGGCGTACCTTGGCAATCTTCAGGACCTGGATGTTCTCGGCGTCTGAGCCCTGGTCAAACTCCCCGGCCACCACCAGGTCAGAGGTTCTGGGGGAATCACAGGGGGGTTGAGGACTGAGAATGTGCCCTACTCCCCTCCCCCACCCAAGACTGCAGCCCGAAGCAGAACCCTGAGCCCGGGCCCTCACTTGACCCCTCAGTGGGCGGCGGTGACCACCCAGTCCTCGCTGATGAGGGAGCCCCCGCAGAAGTGGAAGCCTGTGCTGTCCTAGAGGAAGATTGGAGGGTTAGCCCCGCCCGGACACCAGCAAAACCAATCTGGGCAGCAGCCCCCAGCTGGGCTGATATCCCAGTTCATCCCCCTACTCGTGTGCAGAATCCTCCCTCACCTGCAGGGACACCTGCCAGGGCCAGGAGCCGGGGACAGCCTCCTCCACGTTGACGATCCTGGACAGGCCACTCAGCACAGGGTCGATGGCAGGGACCCCGCAGCCTGAGGAGGGCGAGGGGACGGGGAAGAAGGTTTGAGACCCGGAGCCAGTCTGCAGAAATCCTGGTTTGTAGCTCAGCTGTCCAGGCTGACTCAGGACCCTCTGCCACACTCCCCCCTCCTCCAAAAAACTTCTCCTGGTGCCTTCCACCTGTGGGCTCAAGGATCCCCACATACAGCCTGCTGACCCCAGTGTCCCATCCAGGGATGCAGAGGAACAGGGCTGCTCCACCCAGGGCCACCCTGCCTGAAAGAGCAGAAAACAGACTGAGTAATCGGACTATCCTGCCTGGACTCCTAGGCCCACCCTTCCTTGCTGTGAAGCCTCAGACCAGTCACTGAATCCCTGATGCTCATTTTCCTCAGTAAACTGGGGAGCAAACAATCTCACCTCACAAGTCAAAGCTCATCCATTAGATTGGTGGGGCCTGGGGGGTATGGAATTAAAATCTGATAACCCCAGCCCCTGGGGAACCCAGAATTCTGACAGCCGATGGGAGTATGTTTTACACTGAATTCACTAGTCCCAGAGATTTCAGGAACTCTTCATTGTATAAAGTTTTAGTTAATTATTTAATACAACGGGACTTTGATTCCACGCCATAAAAGGACACATTGAGGAAACTGAAAACAAAGGACCTGAATTGTCACAAAACAATGAGAAAAGTCAGGTGTACTTAATGTGTCCCTGACGCATTTGCTGTGTCAGGACCAGGTGAGTTCTCGGCACCTGCATACAGGTTTTACAATTTGGCGACAGTAAAGAAAGTTGGGCAGGTACAGCCCTTACGACCAGCCAGGCCACCCGGGGGTCATGCAGGCCTTGCCGCATGCCCGGACCCGCATCCTGCCCCTGGGGACAGGGGGATGCACCAGCCACTCACTGAAGGTTGTTATCACCAAAACATGTCATCAACATAATCCATTTTTTTGTAATAGCAAGAAGATTACAATATCAGCTGTGATGTATTCACACAGCTGAGTGTTTTACAGCGATTAAAGTGAACGAGCTGGGTCTTCATATTAACTGGGATAAATCTAAAACCACCCGGGTGGGAAAAGGCATGTTATAAACCTGTAGCGGATAATACAGTTCATGTAAGTTTTTACAAATGTTATACTGTGTTGATGGATTTATGAATGTGTAGTAAATTTGTAAAATCCCACACAGAAATGATACACAGTGAGCTCAGAATAGGGATCACCTTCCGAGGAGGAGAGGGGACTTTAGCTGAATCTGTTTTATGTTTTAAAAAGAAATACCTGAAGCAAATCTGGAAAAAGATAACATTTGCTAAATCCCAATGGAAGGTACATGGATGTCATATTATTTTTTGTATTTTTCACTATTTCGTCTTTTTTTAATAGAAAATGAAACGCTTAGCAAGTGCCCAAAAGAGTAAATAAAAACCCCAGGTGGAGGCCGTGGGAGGGCTCTTGCTACCACACCCTCCTCTGCCCACAGCTCCCCAACTTGAGCCACTTCTGAGGCCTCAGATCTCGGTGCGGCCCAGACTGGCCTTTTCCACCCTTCCAGTGCAGGGTGTGAGGGCTCAGAAAGCTCCAGAAGGACCCCTCTCCTCCCTGCAGGCTCGATTGCCTGTCGGGGTGTGAGGCCCAAGGGAGCAGGGAAGGGGGCTCAGATCTCCCTATTGGCCAGGCCCCCAGGTTGCTCCGGACAGAGCCCCTCCAGCCTCTGATGGGGCCTGGCTGCGGTGCCATTAGGGGCTCAGGGAACTACTCCTCAGCCCCCTCCCAGACCTGGCTGGCGCCCCTAGCCCCAGCACTCACTGAAGGCGGCCCCCAGGAGGGCGAAGCAGGAGAGGAGCCAGAGAAAGGCCATGCTGCTACAGTCAGGGAGATATGGGGCACCTGCCCCAGCGGCTCCTTTTACATCCCCTGGGACCCCACAGGCCCAGCCCAGCCAGAGAGGCCTGAGTGCCACCCTCCTGTTATCCAGGAACCTTAGGCGATAAGCGGGATGGGGGCGGGGGGACCGAGCCCCCTTCGAAGCCTGTACTGGCTCTCAGCCGGGGACATCCAGCCTCTGGAAAAAGGGCAGCTGCCCTGGCACAATGTCACCCAGGAGACTTGGCAACGCCTGGCATCCCCAGGACACTGCGGGCAAGGCCAGTGTCCAGGCTGGGAGCTCAGGCCCTGCATAGCCCAGCTCTGCAACCAGAACGCAGGGCCGGGGTCTCTGCCACTCCCAGTGCACCAGGGAGGATTCCCAGCTCCTCAGTACAGGCAACCCCACCGTGGGGTCCAAAGAATCCCAGGTGGTCATCACTGGGGGGCCTCGCGTTCTCATCGAAGAGGGTTTTCAATGTGAGACTCGGGATGGGACTTCCCTGGTGGCCCGGTGGTTAGGACTCCGTGCTTCCACTGCAGGGGGCACGGGTTCGATCCCTGGTCGGGGAGCTAAGATCCCACACGCTGTGATCCTACATGCCTCGTGGCGCGGCAAATAATCTTTTTTGAAATGTAGTATCATACAGAGACGCCGTGTCATCCAGAGGGTCACCTTGAAACCAGCCCAGCCAAGCAGCTTCAGAGCCTGCATGAGGACACATGTAGGCATGAAGGAATCGCCCCCATGGGCGGCTGTGGGCGGGTCACAGGCTGGCAAACATGCTGACTGGCTGTCCCTTATCTGCCGCTGAGCTCACCCGAGTTCTCTTCTCCTGTGATCATTCTCAACTTAAGGAACTGGTCGCCACATAACGCTTGAGTTTCATGTAAAATGGGGCTTTGATTTCACACCATCAAATGACACATGGAGAAAACAGAAAAACGATTTTAATTGTCACAGAACAATGAGAAGAGGACAGATGTAGGTAATACACCGGTGATGCATTTGCCGTAAGTGGAGGCCAGAAGACTTGTCAGCACCATGGGCACAAGTTCCTTCTCTCCCCTGGGACAGCGCCTGATCTGGACACTGGAGCACCCACGGGAACAGAGCACAGGGCACCCCTGCCCTCATGGGTCCAAGACCCCAGTGAGAGGCACAGACAGGAAACAAACAAGAAAAGTACACGATGAGTCTGAGAAACCTGGAGAGGGTAGGGTCTGGAAAGCTGCTGCCCTGGACGATCCAGCCTGGGCCTCACTGCTGAGCCAGTTTGAGAAGGAAAATGTGCTGACTGGGTGAACTGCATCTGCTTCCAAGGCCTCCGGGGCTCTGTGGCCACAGGGCCATGGTCATCTAGGGAGAAGTGGGTCAGAGCAAACAGGACAATGTCACAGGTCTTGATTTGGACTTGATTAGTTTTGAAGTTTTGTCTCTGAGTTGTAACTTTAGCTTTGTTTCTGAGTTGTAAATTTAATTTTGTTTTAGAGTCGTGTGTTCTCTGCAGGGGGATGTTCAAACTATTTAACCACTGTTGAGCAGGAGCTCTGACCAGGGAGAACAGTGTCTTCGGCAGGGACTGGCCCGCAGAGGCCCCGAACCCTGTTCTCTGGGGGGAGGGCGGAGACAGCCAAATTTGAGGGAGCAAACAGACTGGGGCCAGCAGCTACTTGGTAACCGGGTCTGAAGCTTTGTGATATTTTAGCAGACTGGGTTCCGGCCAGGGATGTCAGCCCTGGCTTTGAGCATAAGGAATCCATATTGAATTCCAGGCCAAGGTAATTTATGTAAATATTAACATTTGCTGTTTCGTTTTGTTTTTCCTTCACTCATTCCAAGCAGGTAGAAAAGACATTTGTATTTTCCTCGCCTCGAGGACTTTTCCAGAGCAGGAAACGGAAGCAGCCTGAGGCCACTGGCTCTTGAGGTCTGTTGGGAAAGTAAACTCTTGGCGAGCAGAGTACAGGAGGGATATGGCCTTGGAGGGTATGTCACAGGGGAGGGAGCGTTTCCCTGGCCCACAGAGATTTGTTCACATTTGCTGGTGTGTTTCTTACCTTGAAGGATCCCTTTTTGCCCCACCCATCCCCTCGTTCAAACCAGACCACGAGGTGAGTACTCCCTGGGAGCAGGGTGACCGTCCCGTCACAAGGAGGGACAGCCTTTGCCACTCACCTAGAGCCATCTTCCCCTTCTTGTCCCCGTGGAGGGTTCCCCTGGAGGGTCACGCCACCCCAGCTCTGGGGGCGGCAGGGGGGAGAGCTCTGATGAACATAATCCCGTGGAGGCAAAGAGGTGAGGAGAAACCCAGCCCTTCTCCTCCTGCACTTTGGCTGAGTCCTGAGGGGAGGCGGGGTTTGGCGCCTTGGCCGCCATCTTGAGACCAGAGAAGAAAGACCCTGACCAGAACCACACCATCGCCCAGTGCTGAGCGAAAAGCCTACAACTGCACACTTCCAG